>NC_056731.1:1595686052-1595788673 GCF_019279795.1 Protopterus annectens
TTGTGTTTTTATCAAGGAAATGGAGCCAGAAAGAGAAGTGTTAACTGAAATTCCAGAATGTTCTGTGGAAGTGGTATCTAAAGAAATGCATCTTCCTGTGCAGAATGTAGGCAGCATTGATGCAGAAGAGGTAGGCATAATGGAAATCTTTCTATGTAATATTTTTTCCAAATGCCGCCTATAAGTTGTTATAAACTTTTATAATATCTGTTACATTGTGTTGTAAACGATGCAGTATTTGCTTCTAGTGTGGACCCAAGTTATGGATGGAAAGGTGTTTTGAGCTAGCTCACTTACCCAATTAAGAAACGGATGAATAAGTAAATGAAAGACAAAGTAAATTAAATTAATTCGTAAAACCATGACTTACAGATAAAGATGAAGAAAATGTAAAATATTCGTGGATATAAATTGCAGTCGTCTTCACTGCTGGTTGTTTCGGGGTAGACTCATTGTTTGGCGCAAATTCCAGTGCTTGGTATCCTTTCCTCCCTAAGCCAAGTAGGTATCCACCGTTTTAGGATGTTAGGACAATTCCGGGTGTGAAACTAATTTTTCTCTGATCCATTTTAGATCTTTTGCATCAGTTTTTTCCCTGTAGTTGCTTCTGCTTCAGGTAAGTTGTGGGCCTCATTCCCCTCCTGTCCATCTAGGCTATTTCCCAGGAGTGGATTTCCTTAACTGCAAGATTTGTTCATGTCTGCAAAACCTACAGCCAACCACAGATCATCCTTCAGTGTCTGGAGCCCCTCTTCTTAAAGAAAGACGGTACCTTCTCCTGAGAGAGGGAAGGAGAGAGTGGCAAGAGAGTTAACTAAGGCTCTGAGTCTGAAGAAGAAGAATTTTTTTTCTCTCCCACACCACTTGCTAACTGACATATTGAGCTGTTGAAGCACTGCTTTCCTTACTGGCTTGCACACTTTTTGTTGAAATTTTTCATTTAACTAGTAGAGTCATGGTAAACTGTACTGCATCCTAAGCATTGCTGTTTTAAAATGTAACAGTAATGTAACTGCCTAATCTGTGATGTTTACATGTAATTGTAACAATGTTGCTATTACATACGTGGCTTGGGTTGTGGCTGAAAAGGGTCTGAGGGCCAGCTCCCAACCAATTTAACAAAATGGATAAATAAATATATATTACTGTCCATCCAAATCTATCAATACCTGCTCTTCAGAAGTCTAAATTGTTAAATAAATTAATAATGTTAACTGCACTGAATCTCAGTGAGCATGTGCAAACACCAGATCCTATTTATTTCCTTCCGTCCTGAGATTTGGTTGCCTCGTAGATTCAACGACTTTCACCTTTGAGCTCCTTCCTTGTTACCACAAATACACCTGTTCCTCACCCTGCCTTAGATCTGAGGTCATTCAGGAGAACAGTCTTTGATCTACAGTGCTCCAGCTAAGTGCGACATTGAGTTTTTCTCTCAATATTTCCATTCTAGTGAATATATGCTAAGTTAAATTCTCTATCTTATGTCTTTCACAAAAAAGTGAAATCTTGTTCCTCACAACTTTTTCCATCTCTCAGTGGGCACTGAGGCTTAGTAGCTCTTGCCATTTTATTCTCTGTCCTTTTTTTACAGTTATGTTTACAGTTACTTTTTCTAATCAGTATAACTGTAAATCACAATTTGAGTTTGTTAGCATTTTCATTGTTGTGATAGTTTGCTGATATCTACAAATATTTATTAGTTACCAAAATGTAATTGCTGACATATTTTCTTTTGTGGTAAATTCAGTGTTATTAGAGGCAGTCCTATTTTTGAATGTCTTGCTGTGCTTCAGAATTTGAAGATGGTAAAAGGTTTCAAAAATGTAGCTACAGTATTCCACCCAGCACACCCACAACCTCTTTGTGATGTGCCTGGGGCCAGGACACCTTTCAGTGGCTTATAAAATCTGTTAAGGGTTAGCCTATGTTTCTTATATGAAAGCAAAAACATGCTGATCCTGAAAGATAGTGACAAGGAAAAGATGGAGAGAGAGAGGAGAGAAAGGAAGAGAGTGTTTTTCCAGTTTCAGCACCAAACGCTCTTTACCAAGAACCACCATGAGTACTTTTGTCTGTATGGACTCTTTTGTGGTGCAGAGACCTTCCTATCAGGAGTAAGTTGATCGGATGTCAGTTTTCATTCTGTCCTCAACTGTTGGGTTTGGATCTGAACCTCAGATCTGACTCTGCCGTTACTAAAGTGTGTGGTAACCAAAAAAGCTCTCGAGCTTCTCCCTTACCCACTATGCACCAACCCATAACACACCCCAGATCTTGTTTGCTGCTTTTAGTGAAAAGACATGGTCAGCCTTAGTTCTCGACTTTCCTTAAAGATAAGTGAAGTTTTTCTCTTTAACCTCTCTCTCTGTATACATACATACATACGTGTGTGTGTGTGTGTGTGTGTGTGTGTATATATATATATATATATATATATATATATATATATATATATATATACACACACACACACATATGGTTTCACTTCATAATACTGAAATATCAAAACACTGAAAATGAGAAAACTTCATAATATGGAAGCTCAAAATACTGAAAATCAAAATCCTGAAAACTCAAAATCCTGAATGTCAAAATACTGAAAACAGATAAGATACTTATACTGACTGTAAACAACAAAAACCTAATTATATTCCATCAAATATAAGCAGGGTAGTGAAGTGCAGTCTTGGAATTGATATATTTAAGTAGCAGGGGGTGTGGGTTGTGCAGCCCCTCCCACATGGGGGGTGCAGGGGGTCAAGTAATATTTATCTTGTTTAAAGTCAGTATTTGTATGCTGTGTGTTTTCAGTATTTTGAGTTTTCAGGATTTTGAACTTTTAGGATTTTGGTCTCAGTGTTCCGAGTTTCAGTATTGTGTTATTTCAGTATTATGAAGTGAAACCATATATATATATATATATATATATATATATATATATATATATATATATATAGAACCACTACTAAATTCCAAAAACCCAAACTACCGACGACCAAATACCCAAAACACTAAAACACCAAAACATCAAAACCGCGAAATTCAAACTACCAAAAACTATAGTCAACATACACCATACACACACACACACACACACCGTCCCCCAGAACACAAACAGACAAACCTAAACTACAGACAAGTAGGAGGGCAAGCCACCCTGCACCCCCATGTGGGGGGTTGCGCCCCCTCCCCTACTTAAATATTCTAACTCCAAGGTCGCACTACATACACAAACACACAAAACACCACCACACACCTACATTCCCCTCACTCACACACATCACAGTCACAACACAAACTTACACACTAAACCCTAACCAACACATTTAAACATAAGATACTTACCTGACCTTCCACCATACCGCAACACCAGAAGCACGAATGTCAAACTCCCGATGGTCGGGATTTTGAAATTCTCGCTTCTGGTCTTTCAGTAATTAGGGGTTTCGGCTATATAGTCTCAAAAGTTTGAAATTCGGCATTTCAAACTTTTGAGGTTATGTAGTGATCCCATATCTATCTATCTATATGTATATATATATATATATATATATATATATATATGGGTCTACCTGAGATGGTCAACAGGCAGATTTGCCCCCCTCCCCAATGTTGTGCGACCCTGGAGTTGATATATATAGTTAGGGGGGGTGTGGGGGGCTTCGCCCCCCACATAAAACTGTTTGTCGACAAAATGAACTGTCGACCGAATGAAAGTCGATCATATGGCCTGTCGACCATGTGATAGGGATCCATATATATATATATATATATATATATATAAAGTTATTCCCTTGTCCTCTTATAGTGTAAGTCTGATATCATTGTTGGTATTCTCTTTTTTTTTTCCTTTCATATACCCTTTATTAAAAAAAAAAAAATTCTGTCTTACTGTTTTTTTTCCTTTAGTTTCTGACATGCCTGAAAAAGGACCTTCCAGTTTTAAAAAGTGTCTGAAATGTGGGCACAAATTGCCTCTTTCTGAGGCTCATACTCTTTGCGTTTGTTGTTTAGGCCCTCATCATCTTCAGGATTGCTCCATTTGCAAGAATTTCAGTCTCAGGGCTCTTGTGGATAGGAAGAATAAGCTTACCCTCAGAAGTTTATTGCCCTATTCTTTTGATGACGCTATCTCTGGGGCTCAGTCCCCCAAAATGAAAGCTAAGGGGTCTTAATCAAAGTCTCCTAAGCCGCCTCCTTCTTTGACTCCATCTTCAGAGCCATCAAGAAAGAGATCAAAATCGGATCAGATCTCAAAGCTCCTCCCCTTTGCATCTGAAAAAGAATGTAGTGGCTCCTGTGTCCTAGGATCTGACAAAGAAGCCATGGATTCAACTGCTTTGAGTCTGATATTTTTTTCAAGGACCAGGTATTCCTTTACTTATGATACATTGCCTTCCAGGGTTCTCTCTCCTTTTTTGCAAAGGCGTCGACCCAAGTCATCTTCCCTTGCCTCATCTCATTCATCCAGGAGGACAGAATGATGAAGAAGTTTCTCTCGGTGCAGATTCAGTTTTTTACTGGCTCCTATCCACTTGGGTCAGGAGACCCATCCATCTACCACACCACCACTTCTTGCTCCTTCTCTGATCACTCTGGTTGCTTCAGAGTCCCTGGATTTGACCCTTCTGGGTCTGTCTTGGATCCAAAAATAACTTTATCATTGGATCCGAATCTAACTCTTAGTGTACTGGCTCCATTATCAGATTTGGATGACTCTCAGAGCAGAAGTTTCATTGTTGGGTCCGAGGCGTTGGCGTTAACTCCAAGAGTTTCTGAGCCATCTCTGCGCCTTTGTGCTTTGGCACTGGATAGCTCGGTTCCGACTTCCTCCTTGGAGAAATTGCTTTCAGGGTGGTGGGAGACCGCAGTCCAGAAGCCTGCCTTCTTGGGGCCAATGTCTTGCTTCTTTCCAGAGCAGTCTGCCCTCGAGGTAGTTAAGAGGGTATTTCCTGCTTCAACAGGACTGACAGATCCAACAACCCCCTTGGATCTTCAGTCTAGTTCCCAGATGTCTCTGTGCTTGGAGCCACATCATTCTATGCCATAGCACAGGAACAGCCAGCTTGAGACCCCCAGACTACCCAGCAGGGCTTCACGATCTCTTCTGACACTTCTCTGGAGCACCCTACCGAGGAAGTCCCTAGAAAGAGAAAATGCAACAGGAGGCACTTGGACTCTTCACAAGAGTCGGTCACTGAGGATACTGATTTTGATGAAGGTGAAGGGTCCATATGATCACCTCCAGAAGAAATCTTATTTGGAGACATCCTTGAGATCCTGAAGCAGTGAGGTGATTGGACCTCCAGCAACCCTTCACCAGAGAAATCATTATTTCTGGAGGCTTTTGGAGTTGACCCATCTACATCCTGGCTTCCTCTGCCCGCCAATAAGCTCATTGAATTGGTCTGTTGGCGGGCATGGAATAAGCCTGACTCATTTGACACAATCCCTAAGAGGCCAGATTGGATTCTGGCTGCACCTGTCAGGAAGAAATTTTGGAGTTAGGTGGAGACTGTGGATGACATGGGTGTGGCAGTGGCTACCAAGAAGGCACTTGCTGAATAAAGTTCCTCTGTTCATCTGCCTAACAGGGAGTCTAGGGTGATGGACAGGTTTGGAAAGCGTGTCTGTATGTCAGCGACCTTCCCTCTTACTTCATTGAACTATTTGGCACATTTTACTAGGTTACAAAGGGACTTGATCAAGGAATGTTCAAAATCCATTTTAGACACTGTTACTGCTGAGGCCCAATTGTCTGTGGCCTCTTAGTTGGCTACCCTCCAGTCCATTTCAAATTCATCCATGAGGCTCGTTTCGTATGCAGCCGAAGGTGCCTCAAGAGCAGCGCATTTATGCATATCCATTGGGAGGCATGCCTGCATGCACTTAAGTGATTTTGTGGAGCCTTTTAAGTCCTCGTTCATTAGTGCACCCTTTGACGGCAGTTCATTGTTTGGCCCAAAAGTGAATGACACATTATATTTAGGTGCAAGAAGGATAGATCCTCTCTGAAGTGGGCATATATATTTGTTTGCCCTTCAAAGATGCTTGTCTAGCAATCAACGAGGTGGTCAGAAAATGTGCTTCAAGAAGTCCCAGAGTCCTTTCCTTGCCAATGTGGAGAAAGTCTCCCTAAGGGTAGAGGGGGGGGATTCTAATGGACGATGACACCTCTGCAGCAGAGGAGGCCTGAAAAATCAGGGGTCCAGAAATTCTTACTCTGATAGACCTTACCAGCGCTCTTGAAAGGAGGCCTGATTGTCCACCTCTGGAGGCAATCGGAGGTTGATTATCCCTGCACCAGAGAGGCTGGCTAGATATAAGAAAAGAGAGAGTGCAGAGGATTATATCCAGGGGTTATTTAATTCCATTTTTCCTTCCACCACCAACTGTAATCAAAGTTCCCGATGTTTGACCCACTCAGGAGAAAGCAAGCAGCTCTAGAAATGCAAAAGCTGCTGGAAGAGTCATCCAAGATGTCCTGCCAGACCAGATAGAATCCTAAACATACTCAAGATTCTTTTTAGTGCCAAAGAAAACAGGGTCTGAAGACCAATTTTGGATCTCAGCGTTTTGAACAAGTCAGTTGACATACAAATTCAGATGGTCACGGTTCAGTCCATTCTGCCCTTCCTGGGCAAGGACTACTGGATGTGTTCAATAGACCTTCAGGATGTGTACTGTGACATAAAGATGAATAGTCAGTCCAGAAGGTATTTATGCTTCCAGCTGGGAGCCAGTCACTACCAGTTCAAACCAGTGCCCTTTGGCCTCACCACAGCCCACAGGGTGTTTACCAAATGCATGGCAGTGGTATCAGTTCACCTGACTGCAGAGATTCCGCACGTTTCCTGGTCTAGACGACTGGCTCATTACCGCCCCAACCAGGCATATACTAACAAGAACAAGGGATCACGTACTTCAGATTTGTTTTCATCTGGGGATAACCATAAATTTACAACAAGTCTCACCTATGACCAAATCTAACATTAGAATTCATAGGAGCAGTCTTCAGCACAGTATCAGTGACAGCTTCTCTTCCTCTCTTAAGAGTACAGACTGTAAGATTCCAGGTCAGGAAAATAATTTGCAGTACCAACATTTCACCCCTGTTGATCCTTCAAGCCTTGGGGTCAGTGTCAGTTGCCATACTTTGGTAAGATTTCATATGAGAATTCTTCAGTGGATGTTAGGGCCACAATAGTCTCTTCTTTCTCAGCACAATTAAGAGTCACTCAGGCATGCAGGAGATGCTTCTGTTGGTGGATTCACTTGGTCAAGTTCTACAAAGCTGTCTTTTCCTTCTCCCTCAGCCCAAGGCCATAGTGACCATGGACACTTCCCAGATTTGGGTGAGTGGAGCATTTTCCTGAGAGAGCAGTCCAAGGTACGTGGTCCTCCGAAGAGGCGAACTTGAGTATCAATGTCCAAGAGATGAGTTCAGTGTTCTCAGCATTACTGGCCTTCCAGGACACACTCCATTTAGGGATAACTGCGGTTCAAACAGACAATATGTCGGTAGTTTGGTACATCAACAAACAAGGAGGTACCAGATTTTACCCCTTGTGTTGAGAAGCACTCAAATTGTGGCAGTGAACAATCTCATCCAACCGCTTTCATAGCAACTCACATTCCAGAAATGTCCAGCGTGATAGCAATCAAATTGAACAGGTCCATTCTTCTGCCTCTCAAGTGGTCCCTCAACATGAAAGTGGCAGAAATTATTTTTCCATCAATGGGGCCAGCCTTGCTGTGATCTTTTTGCTTGTCCCCTAAACAACAAATACAGCAGCTACTTTGCCCACATCCTCCCTCAGGAGGAATCACAGAGGGATGCTGTACTTCACGATTGGCCGACTGGTGTACTTTATGCTTACCCACCAATTCCCCTGATTGGGACATTTGCAGAAAAATGCCAGGTTGAAGAACAAAGTCATCCTCATTGCACCTTACTGGCCTCTTCAGATTTGGTTCCCCTTCGTATGGCCTCATCTGCTTTGCCAGCCTTGGATGCAAGATCTGATTCCAAACCTCCTGTCACATCCAACAGATATGGTTCATCTGGATATCTCAGACCTCAAGCTAACAGAGTGGTTTCTCCAATTCCGTTAATAGCCAGACAGTTGATGCTGTTTCCCTGTTGGTCATATTTTTTTTTTCCCATAAACCGTCTAAAAAGAAAGCTTTGTACAAATAAGTGGAAAAGGTTTGTTTACTGGGTACAGCAAAAACACACTGACCCCTTTTTCATTTCTGATACAGAACATACTTGAAATTTTGGAATTAATCTTTAATGCAGGGGCGAGCTCCTCCACCATTAAAATTGAATTAGCAGCAATATGTAATTTTCATATTGGGTTTGAAAGTTCTTCTGTGGCCTCTTCTAAACTTTGTCAAGCATTCTTGAGAGGCATTGTTTTATTGAGACACCTGTATAAAGATCCTACTCCACCGTGGGATTTGAACTTGGTACTGCACACCTTAATTCATTCCCCCTTTGAACCAGCAGCTAAATGCAATCTTAAGCTCCTGACCTGGAAAACTATCTTTCTAGTGGCCATTACATCTGCAGAAGAATTTCAGAACTTCAAGCATTGTCATCAAAACCTCCCTACATGGTTTTTCATAAGGATAAAATTACATTACGTATCTTTGCTTCTTTCCTTCCCAAGGTGGTGTCAGAATCCAGTATCAATCAATCCCTTAATATGCCAGTATTCTTTCCTAAGTATGCAAAGGTGAATATATGTTGCATTTATTGGATATTCACAGGCTAATAGCGTTTACTTACGTAGGACAAAAGAAGTCAGGAAAACAGAGCAATTGATGTTCTTTGTGTTTCACTGTTGCAGTCATCACATTTTGGGTTATCCCTGCCAGGGTAGCCCTAGGCCGGCCCAAATACTAGAGACTTAGTATTTCTGCGTCGGTTGCTGTCGCTTGAGGACTGACTTCAGGTCGTCAGTAGTATAAAGTAAAGCAGCCGACGCCATTACATCAGTCTTTCTTGCTGTGGAGTCCAAAACAGAAGCAGTTTGCACGAGTGCTGATGAGTCGCTACCTGAGTTTTCATCCCTGACTTGACATTGAAGTCTTCTAAAGCTGAGTACCCCATTGGGGATCCTTTTTTCTTACACTAACCGATGTCAGAAAAAGTTAATAATTGTCTCGCTTGTGGAGAGCAAATACCACACGTAGACTTCCACTCTTACTGCGTCATTTGTTTAGGCCCAGACCACGACATCCCCCGTTGTCGCTTCTGTGCTTTGTTCAGTGCCAGAACTATCCATCATCAGGCCCTTATTGTACCCAAATATTTTCATTTACAATCCTCGAATTCCGATATGGCTTTGGTAAGCCATCCGACAGCAGATCTTCCGAAAAAACGTAAAGATAAAGTCCGAGACAGATCGTACAGGTCCAAACCTACTGATGACGCTTCCGTTAAACTAGTCATCAGTCCTCCGGTACTCAGGGAGGTGCTTCTGTAGCCCCTGATGCCCGCTTCAGTTGATTCGCAGGCCGCTACAGAGACCCTTTTGGAGTCCAGAATGCTGCAAAACTCTTCTTCAGCTAAGGATCCTGCGGTCGGTCGTCTCTACCTTGGATGGGTCTGGAGCTGCTGAGCAGGCACCGGCTTCCGAGGAAGTCCTTCACACTACCGAATCTCAGCACAAACCTGCATCTTCTTTCATGACTACCGTTCTTTCAGAAACAACCGAGTTTCTTAGGCCCGGGGTTCGAACCCCACCCAAGAAACCACCGATCCACTTTCAGGCACCTGCTACCTTGCCACAGTCTCAAATGCTTAAAATGGTGGAAGAACTTATGCTGATCAGGGGAAGCCAAGCTACCCCCTCAAAAAGGAAAAGAAGTCTGTCCCCTGTAATTTTGTCTAACAAGAGTCAGATGAATCTGATGCATCTGACTATGAAGACATGCAACCCCTCTCCACTTATGAGGATTCTGATGCAGAGGACTACATTCCTTCAGCCTATCCCCCAGAGGATTTTTCCTTTGTGGAAACCCTGCATACTTTAAGGGAGAATTTCCAATGGGAGAGTCAGGACTACCCTCAGTCTAAAAAGAGACTCGGAATTCCTAGATCTTCTGCAACACAGACCCTTGACCATCCCCCCAGTCTTGGATGTTGTGGAGGATGTTTTCCTTAAATCCAGCTTGACTCCTGACGCCCAACCTCCTGCTCCCAAAAAACCAGACAGGTACTATAGAGTCCCTGACTCACACAAATAATTTTTTAAAAATCCAACAGCTGACCCTGAGGTTATTTCTCAAAGGCCAAAAGGGATTAAAACAACCTCTGCTAAGAATCTCACCCCCTCAGACAGGGATTCCTGAGCATAGGACATACGGGGTAAAAAAGTGCTATAAGTGCACTAAATTGTCCGTTCCAAATGCTGAAATTTCAGTAACATACCTTGGAACTCAAACAAAAAATGCATTCCTTTCCTGCTTGGGCAGAATTTAAAGATTTACAAGACTTAATGCATTCTGCAAGTCATGTAACTAAACACACTTTGCACTGTGGTTTTGACGCCCTAGAAGCTTCTTGCAGGGTAGCAGTCACTTGATCTGTCATTAGAAGACATGCATGGCTTAAGGAACAACCCCTGCCAAACCATGTCAAATCTAAATTGTTGGATGCCCCCTTGCACAAAGATAACTTATTTGGCACTAAGGCAGAGGAGGTCTTAAAAAGATGGAAGAAAAAGCAAAATCTATGCAAACATTTAAAGATTTCTTACATTTCAACCCCTCTAGGTTCAGCAGGCATTGTCCCCCCAAGCACTGGTCCTTTCCTGCTCCGAGTAAACCAACCCAGCCTAGGCCCCATGGAAACAGAACCCCCAGACAGCAGCCCCAGGGAATGCAGAGCTCTAAACAGTGGACTACCTCCACTTCAAAACCAGAAGATGTTCTTCGTGTTTCACTGTTGCAGTCATTACATTTGGGTTATTTGCCTGCAGGTCGCCCTCAGCCAGCCTAAATATCAAAGTCTTGGATTCCTGTGTCGGATGCTGTCTCTTCTTCCATGACATCAGGTCGTCAGGGGTATAAAACATGCAGCCAACACCATTACACATCAGTCTTTCTTGCCGCGCGGTGCCCGAAGCAGAAGCAGTTTGCAAGTGCCGGTCGGCCGACTCCTGAAATTTTCATTTTCGAGTGTTAGAACTGAATTCTTCAAAAAAGCTAAGTACCCCATTGGGGATCCTTTTTCTTGCTCTTAACTGATGTCAGTAAAAGTCAACAGTTGTATTACATGTGGAAAGCAAATACCTCATAAAGACTTGCATTCGTACTCCATTCCTTGCTTAGGCCCAAACCACAACGTCCCTCGCTGTCGGTTTTGTGTCTTATTCAACCCCGGACTATTCGTTGTTGGTTTCTTTTTGCAGCAAATTATTTTGGTACTCTGTTTTAAACTATCCAGAAATGGCTACGGTAAGCCATCCGACTACCGACATTCCAAAAAAAAATTTAAAGTTAAAGACAGAGAACAGACCGCATAGGTCCACAGCTGCCGACAACGCTTCTGTTAAGCTAGTCACCAGTTCGCCGGTACTCAGTGAGGTGCTTTCACAGCCCCGATGCCCGCTACATCAGATTTGCAGGCCTCTACTGAGACCCATTCGGAGTCTGGTATGCCACAAAATGCTTCTTCGACTGTGGAACCTGTGGATGTCTCTACCTTGGATGGGTCCGAAGCCGCCCGGCTTCTGAGGGTGTATTCAGGCCTACTGACTTGCATTTCAAACCAATGCCATCTTCTTCTTCAAGGCCTAAAACTCGACCCACGCCTAGAAAACCGACATCCAAACTGCATGGTCAGGCCCATATGCCTAAAAAACACATAAGAATGGCCGAAGACCTTATTACTTTAATTCGGGGAAGCCAGCCTTCACCCTCTAAGAGACCTAGAACTGATTTTCCTTCTGATCAGGATTCTGAAATTTCTGTTTCTTCTGATTACCAGGATTTGCCCTTATATACCTGTGAGGATTCTGATGCAAAGGATTCCATCCCCCCCTGCTTCCCCTCCAGAAGATTTTTCTTTTGGTGAAACCTTGCACATTCTTAGGGAGCATTTCCGTTGGGAAAGCCAGGATTACTCTGACTCCAAAAAGAGGCTTAGGGAATTCTTACTCCTCCCTCAACACAGGCCTTTAGCTATCCCTCCTGCCCTGGACATTGTAGATGATGCCTTCTTGGAATCTAGCCTGGCACCAGACACTTTACCTCCAGCTCCCAGGAAGCCTGACAGATATTACAGAGTATCTGACTCTCACAAGATGTTCTTCGTGTTTCAGTGTTGCAGTCATTACATTTGGGTAATCTGCTGGCAGGTTGCCCTCAGTCAGCCTGAATTCCAAAGTCTTGGGTCCTGTGTCGGTTGCTGTCTTCTCTTCCATGATGTCAGGTTGTCAGAGGTATAAAACATGCAGCAGACGCCATTTTCTTTAGTCTTTCTTGCCGTGCGGTGCCCGAAGCAGAAGCATTTCGCAAGTACTGGTCGGCTGACTACTGAAATATTCGTGTTTGATTTTCAGAACCAAAGTCTTCAATAAAGCTAAGTACCCCGTTGGGGAAACTTTTTTCTTGCTTTTTACCAATGTCAGAAAAAGTTAATAATTGTATTACTTGTGGGAAGCAAACACCTCATAAGGATTTCCATTTATACTGTATTCCTTGCCTAGGCCCTGATCACAACGTTCCTGGCTGTCGGTTTTGTGCTAGATTTAACCAACGCACTATTAAGCGTCAGTATATTTTTGCATCTAAGTATTTTGGAAACGGATTTAACTACCCAGAGATGTCGTCGGATAACAATCCGACTAACAGAGTACATAAAAAAAGCAAAGAGAAGGACAGAGAAAGGCAGTCGAGATCCAAAACCGATGACGAAACTTCTCCTAAGCCAGTCGCTGGTTCGCCGTTACTCAGTGAGGCGCTTTCGCAGCCCCTGATACCCGCTACCTTCGAGTCGCAGGCCTCTACCGACACCCATGTGGAGTCCAGCATGTCGCAAGATACTCAAGGTATTGGCCCGACGGATGCATCTCCCTCGGATGGGTCCGAAGCCGCTGAGCAGGCACCGGCTTCTGAAGGTGTATTCAGACGCAACATTTTTATATCAAACCGACGAAAGCTGCAAAACCAAAGGCAAAGACACCTTCTAAAACTAAAAGACCAACGCCTGAGCCACGTGCACAGGCCTGTATGCGTAAAAAACAAATGATCAAAGTGGCTGAAGACGTTATTACCTTGATCAGGGGTACCCATCCCTCTCCAGATAAGAGGCCTAGGCAAGACACTGACTATGAATCTTCAGATCAGGTTTCTATTTATTCTAATTCCTCCTCTGATCGGGAATTATCTTTACCTCCATATGAGGATTCTGATGCTGAAGAGTCTTTACCATCTGCATCTCCTCCAGAGGATTATTCATTTGGAGAAAGCTTGCATACTTTGAGGGAGCATTTTCACTGGGAGAGCCAAGACTTCTCAGAATCAAAAAAGAGGCTCAGGGATTTCCTACTTCTCCCTCAGCACAAGCCTTTAGCCATTCCCCCTGTGTCAGACATTGGGATGATTTTTTTTCGGAGTCAAGCCTGACCCCTGACTCTTTACCACCGGCTCCCAGTACGCTTGACAGGTATTACAGGGTCCCTGACTCTCATAAATTTTTATATAGAAACCCTGGTGCTGATCCTGATCCTGAAACTATTTTGCAGGGTCCAAAGGGAGTTAAGGCCTCAACAGCAAAAAAACCCTACCCCCTCCGACAGAGATTCAAGGGCGCTGGACAGATGGGGAAAAAAGGTTTATACATCTGCAACCTTGGCAATTAGGGCCTTAAACTGTCAATTTCATATGCTTAAGTACCAACAACATGTTACAGGATTGCTGAAACAGAAAATAATGTTGATTTCAGAATGTGCAGAAAATAAGGAATTGCAGGAATTATTGCATGCAGCTGAACAAGTTGGAAAGCATACTTTGCAATGTGGTTTTGATTTTTTTAGTGGCCTTCTGCAGGGCCGCAGTTACTGGATCTGTGATTAGAAGGCATGCCTGGTTAAAGGAACAAAATTTGCCTGCTCATGTTAAAGCTAAATTGCTAGATGCACCTTTACAGCATGATTCTCTGTTTGGTATTAAGGCAGAAGAAGTTCTAAAGAAAATGGAAGACAAAGCTAAGTCTATGCAAACTGTTAAAGATTTCTTGCAAGTGCAGCCACCTAGATTCAGTAGACACTGCCCTACAAAAAATTGGTCCTTTCCTGTGTCAGACAGAGCTCAAAGGGGCAAATCCAGATGCCCTAAGGGTTCCAGGTACCATGCTCAAGACTCATACTGGTCAAAGCAGTGGGGCACATCCACCTCTAAATCTGGAGGAGATAAAGAGCAAACCTACAAAAAGCAATCCCAATGACTTCCCGCTGCCTACACCAAGCACTTATCTTTTGGCAGCACCCGTAGGGGGAAAATTAGCAATTTTTGCACAAAATTGGCAGTTAATAACCCAGGACAAATGGGTACTGAACATCGTATCACAGGGATACAGATTCCATTTCCACACTCTGCCAATGAAAAATGGTTGGCCAGACCTGCCAAAAAACCAATGGGCAGAGGCACAGAAACAGGTTACGTTGATCATGGATATGGGGGCCATTCAGACAGTACCAGAACAGGAAAAAGGATGAGGTTTTTACTCAAGACTGTTCTTGGTACCCAGAAAGGACAAGGCCTGGTGGCCAATACTGGATTTATCGATTTTGAACACATACCTGGACATTCCAAAATTCAAAATGCTCACTTTGCAACAGCTTCTGCCCATGCTGGGCAAGAATGCTTGGCTGGTGACTTTAGACTTAAAAGAGGCATACCTGCATGTCCCAATAAGACAGTCGTGCAGAAGATACCTCAGATTCAAGGCTGGCTTAATGCATTACCAATTTTCTGCACTGCCCTTTGGCTTATCTACTACGCCCAGGGTCTTTAGAAACTGTCTGGCACCAGTAATTGCATTTTGCAGACAGAGAAGTATTCAAATATATACTTACTTGGGCGACTGTCTCATTCAAGCAGAGAACAAGGACACTCTTCTACGACACCTGGCATTTGTGAAAAGGCTTCTAGCATGCCTAGGGTACACAGTAAACGAAAAGAAATCACAACTTGTACCCTCTCAAAAGATAACATTCCTGGGTGCAAGCTTGCATACAACTGCCCAGATGGCTTACCTCACGCCAGACAAACAAAGGCAACTGACTACTAACTTCAAACTGATGGCAACAAAAACCCAGTCTTCTGCAAGACAAATTCTGCAGGCTCTGGGTTTCATGGCATCCTGCATCCTACTAATTCCATATGCAAGACTGCATATGAGGAAACTTCAATGGTACCTAAAAAGTTTATGAAGTCAACATTCACACAGTCTGGAAACAATGATTCCTCTCATTCCCTGCCTGCAACAGGAGTTTCTATGGTGGGTAAAGGCCTGTCACCAAAACATGGCACGGTCCTTCACTATACCCCCTGCCAGCCATACCTTAACAACAGACTCATCAGATTATGCCTGGGGGGCCCACATGGCAGGAAGATGCATTCAGGGCATATGGGCACCAAATCAAATGTATCTACATATCAACCAGAAAGAGATGCTAGCAGTTCAAAATGCCCTAACAGCTTTCAAGGACTTACTTCATCCAGCGCAACTACTGATAAAGACGGACAACACCACAGTCATGTGGTATATAAAGAAGCAAGGGGCACACACAAGGAACTAATACAGCAGAACCACATCTTCCTTGGATATTACAATACTTAACTGAGATGCTTGACAAAGACCTATCTTTCTCATCAATCAAAATCCATGCCTCTGCTGTTTCGGCTCATTACAATACAGAGCCACCGATCTTTTCTCATCCTTTACTAAAACAGTATCTTAGAGGAGCCAAAAACCTAAGGCCTCCTAGAAGATCACCATTACCTGCATGGGACCTCAATTATGTGTTGGAAAAGCTCACCTTGCCTTCATTTGAACCAGCCGCTACCGCCGATATAAAGTTCTTATCATGGAAGACAGCTCTGCTACTAGCAATTACTTTAGCAAGAAGAGTTTCAGAGCTACAGGCCCTCATGGCTGTAGAGCCTTTTATTATATTTTACCCAGACAGGGTGTGTCTGAGGACAAATCCTATTTTTATGCCTAAGGTGGTTTCCAGTGTGACTCTTAACCAAACAATTCATCTGCCATCTTTTTATCCAAATCCGCAGAACAAAGGGGAGAGAATTCTGCATTCCTTGGACATACACAGACAGCTAAGATTGTACTTGAGCAGGACAAAAGCTGAGCAACTACTAGTGTCATTTGCTGCAGTATCAGAGGGAAAGGCCGTCTCAAAGCAGACAGTTTCAAAGTGGATAAGCCACTGTATCCGTTTCTGCTACATACACCATGGCAAACCTGTGCCCAAGGGCATTGGGTCTCGTTCCACCAGAGCTGCAGCTACATCAGCAGCCTTTCTCAGAGGAGTACCAACCAAAGACATTCTAGAGGGTGCTACTTGGAGTTCTGTTCACACCTTTACAAAGCATTACCATTTGCCTCTCTACTCTGTCTAGGGCAGGCTTTCCACTGCAGTGCTGCAGGGCTTTATAGCCGCACCAAATGCTGTTTAGCTCCAGCCTCCCAACCATAGCTTTGGGATTCTACTCAAATGTAATGACTGCAACAGTGAAACACGAAGAACATAGTACAGTTGTGTACACTTACCATAAATATAGATGTTCGAGTGTATTCACTGTTGCAGTCCAGGTTACCCTCCCACCATCCCCCTGTCATTCTACAGTTTATCATATAGATATATATATATATATATATATATATATATATATATGGAAGATCGACATCCACTTCTCCGACACGAAAACACCAACACATGAAATAATCGAACTGCAAATCACGGACATTTAACAGGTAACGGGTTTAAATTTCGCTAATCATGCCTACCATGTTTTAGTAAGTGTGGCAGTGTTATGCATGTGTTACGATCATTGTATTACTTAGTCCTTATGGTAGGCATGATTAGCGAAATTTAAACCAGTTACCTGTTAAATGTCCGTGATTTGCAGTTTCGATTATTTCATGTGTCAGTGTTTTCGTGTCGGAGAAGTGGATGTCTATCTTCTCAGTTGTCGATGTACTAACCTGGATCCATATATATATATATATATATATATATATATATGTAAAATATTGCTACCTTTTTGGGGGCACCTGACATCGGGGGCAAGAAAAACTAAAGAAAATGGCGTTGGCTGCATGTTTTATACCCCTGACGACCTGACGTTATGGAAGAAGGGACAGCAACTGATGCAGGACCCAAGACTTTGTTAATCAGGCCGACTGAGGGCTACATGCAAGCAGATAACCCAAATGTAATGACTGCAACAGTGAATACACTTGAACATCTACATTTATGGTAAGTGTACACAACTGTACTTTATTTTTAGTTCCAAAAAAGACAGGAGGCTTGAGACCCATTTTGGATCTCAGCAAACTAAACCAATCAGTAAAAAAGACGAAGTTCCGGAAGGTAACACTGCAGTCCATTCTTCTCTTTTTGGTCAGGATAATTGGATGTGCTCCATAGATCTCCAGGACGCGTACTACCATATAAAAATGGACAGGCAATCTAGGAGATTCTTATGCTTTTGGCTGGGAGCCAGTCATTATCAGTTCAGGGCCCTGCCCTTTGGTCTCACCACAGCCCCCAGAGTGTTCACGGCTCACCTGAGGCGTTGAGGATTCCAGGTGTTTCCATAATTAGACAACTGGCTCCTCACTGCTACTACCGAGCATCAACATATCGAAGCACAGGACTACACAATCCAAACTTGTTCCCAGTTAGGAATCAGCATAAACTACGAAAAGTCTACTTGTTGGTCTATTACCTTTATAGGGGCAGACTTAGATACAAGACGCATGATAGCAAAACTGCAAGTTTCATTTTGTCATAAAGAAGGTGAGAGTTCAGGCAAGACAAGTTTTACAAGTCCTGGGCTCAATGGCTGCTGCAATTACGCTAGCTCTTTTAGCATGCTGCCACATGCGGATTCTGCAGTGGCTTCTTTTCGCTCATTGGTCTTTCCAGGATTTGCCAGTGTCACACAAGAGCTTGATCACAGAATCTTGCAAAAAGGACCTAGTATGGCGGCTTGTCTCCCCCCCATGTGACTCTGGGCAGACCCTTTCTAGACCCCCATCCCAATGACCACGGACGCTTTTCAGATAGGGTGGGGGGGTCATTATCTGGAATGGACTGTCCAAGGAATGTGGCAACCTCACGAGTACCATTTGCACATCAGTGTTCTAGAGATGAGAGCGGTGCTTCTGGCGTTGCAAGCACTTTAAGACTCTGTACCTACCGGAACCATTGCAATTCAGACAGACAATATATCTCAGTGGTATGGTACATCAACAAGCAGGGTGGAACCAGATCTTACCCTTTGTGTCAGGAGGTGCTTCAAGTATCGCAATGGGTGATGTCTTCCCAGAATTTTCTGATTGCGATGCACATTCCCGGAAAATCCAACATGATAGTGGACAGGCTCAGCAGGGCTGTCCTCATGCTTCTTCAGTGGTCCCTGAAGCAAGAAGTTGCGGACTTGATTTTCCGCAAATAGGGCCAGCCATGCTGCAATCTTTTTGCCACTCCCCTAAACAACAAATGCAGCAGCTACTTCGCCCTAGTTCCCCCTCTAGGACAGTCACCCAGAGATGCACTTGTTCACGATTGGCCTCCGGGACTACTATATGCCTTTCCACTTTCCCTCTAATTCCAAAGGTACTTCAGAAAGCAAAATCGTTGGGTCAAACTCATCGTCATTGCTCCTTACTGGCCTCGTCAGATATGGTTTCTGTTTCTTCGCCATCATCTTCAACTAGAGCCTTGGATACTGGACCCAGTTCCGGACCTCCTGATGCATCAGTTAGGCAGGCTTCACCCATCCCTCCAAACTCTCAAGCTGACTGCTTGGTTACTCCACTTCCATTCTTAGCCAGGCACCCAAACATTTCCCTTGCTGTACAACACATCCTAGTGTCCTCCCACAAGCCCACTACCAGGAGGATTTACACTAGCAAATGGAAGAGGTTCTCCTTTTGGGTGAAGAGTAATAACCTTGATCCCTTCACTGTTCCTGTTCACAAGATTCTTGACTTTCTGGACGAAACCTTCGAAAAAGGTGCAGCTACTATTAGGGTCCAATGTGCTGCCATCTACAATTTTCATGTAGGAGACTTGGGTTCTAACATTATGTCCCATAAGCTGTGCAGAGCATTCTTAGGAGGTACAACACTTTTATGGCCTTTTAGGACATTCAACCAGGGCCTTAGCCACCTCTGTTGCCTTCTGAGCTAAATTGCCTTTAGACTCCATCTTTGCAGCAGCAACATGGGCAATTCCTCATACCTTTATCACTCATTACAAAGTGGATGTGGTCTCCCGGAATAGGGTATCCTTTGGTTCCACGGTCCTGAAGAGTTTGTTCCAGTGAGCCACCCAAGAACCAGGTGCTGGGGACACTGTCCCAACCAGCAAGAATGAAGGCGAGATGGGACAACATAACATAAAGGAGTTATGTGCCTACCTACCTTAACATTCCATGTTTGCTGTCCTTCATCTTGCCTTCCTTCTTGCGTCCCCCCCTCCTTCCTCCCTTCCTGGAGGTTCGAGATGAGTTCTTTATTGGTTACACTGGCTGAGTTTCCTGCTGATATACCAGGTTAGTTAACCATGCGTTGTCTTTTTCCTATTTCCTTTCTACCTTAGATGTATAAGAGCTTAGTAAAAATAGTTTTTTTACTATGTATGTCTAGTGTGGGCTATTACAAGTGAGGTCTGTGTAGCTGCCGCTAGTTATGTTGGGATAAGGGGTAGCCTCGAGCCAGTAAAAGCTCTCGAGCTTTAGTAAATCGTCCGAGTCGGAGCAGAGGATTGGCTCTGAATCCAACCAGCAAGAAGGAAGGCAAGATGAAGGACAACAAACATGGAACGTTATGGTAGGTACATAACGTCTTCTTTTTTAATTTTCTATGAGATAGTAAAAACAAAAACAGGGCCTTCTTTAAAACAAAATAACACCATTTAATTAGACACTGAGCAATTTCATCTTAACTTAGGTTAAAATGACTTCGAGTAAACAGATAAAACCAAACCACACAAAATTTAAAAAGTATGCTGCCAGTAAGAAGCTGCAGCATAAGAATGTATTAACTAGTCATGCATATTCAGCAGTTGACTCAACATTCGTTTTAAATGTGCATTGTATGCACGTACAATTATTAAAAACAATTCCTATAAACTTTCTTCTGATAAATAATTCTCCAAAATAGAAAATATAGTAAAATAAACCAACATAGAATTGTAACAATTATGTATAAATGAATAACTGGATGTTTGTTAAAACATTTAAACACAAGTTGCTTTATATTTTAACACACTGCTCAGTGAAGCCACATCATTTAAACCTGATGCAACCATGGCATTGAGCCTGAGTTGCCAGTTAAGTTCCTTTAATTCTAACAATGTATCTGCATCCCCACATAAAGATGTAATCAGGACCCTGTCAGTAACAAAGAGGAAGAACTTCTTATAAGTTGGACAATGAATAATGTGCGTATAAAGGGCATTGGTGATGTCATTCTACTCAATGTTGGAGTATTCTTTACATAAGGTTTGTATTCTGCCCATCAACCCAATGTCCGGCCTGTATACAAAAGCTTAGAGCCACTGCCTGTATGTGGAACTTTGCACGAAGGCACAGACAATGTCAGGAATAAAAGGGACGTCTGCACATACAATCTTCATAACTTTTTCGCCGCAATTCGGAAAGGTTGACTCATACGTTTGGTCTGCCATTGGATACTGCTGGTGTCATTGTCCAGGTTCAGATAGGTACCCCATAGGGGATTTACCATATTGCTACTGTCTTTTGTTTTTGGTTAATGTTATCCAGAAAGGGCAAGTGGTGTGGAAGTTAAATTAAACATAAAGATAGCCACAAGCTTTGCTTGTTTTGTTTAGGGCCTAATCACGACCACTGGGCCTGTTCTGTTTGTCAGGCCTTTGTTCCTAAAACATTGTGCAGTCATCTGTCAGCCTTGAATCTATATTTAGAAAACCAAAGACTCAAACGTCTGGCTAGGGACACGATGGAAGGTTCCATGAGTGCTTCTGAGCCGTCTCTTAAGAGGAAGGTTAGCAAGGCTAGGCCCAAATCCTGTTTAGCTGTACCTACTCTGTCTGACATACCCCTTGAGGTTGATAAAAAACCCGGTGGTGCAACTGGAGGTAGGGTCCCGCTCCTTTGGTAGGTACTGGTATGGAAGCCATCAGGAGTGAGGATCCTAGCACATCCAAGGCTATGCAGATGTCCGGTTCGGATGACTTTGGGGAATCGCAGCTTGTTATTGCAGAAGACTCTGGGACCTTTCCAGCTTCTTTGTCTAGGGAGATGATGGAGTTTGGGCCTACATCTGCTGTTTCTCCCCAATGGGAGAAACATGTTAAAAAGAAACAAACTAGACATGTTCCCACTTCTCCTACCCCTACGTCGGATTAGGAGGTTTTTCACAGGGTCTCAATAAGGCTTTGATAGCTCTGAGGCCTACGGCTCTGGCTTCTCCTGCAGCAGGCCCAGCCTTCTCCCCTTCCCCGGTGCTACCGTTGAGGTCCCAGGGAGTTTCCTCAGGGCAGCCTGTGGAATTCCAAATTCTTGACACTGATTCTGAGGAGTCTTCTTCAGATGAAGACTCCTTGGCATATTCCACCCAGATCCCTTCTCCACTGGAATATGCTTCCCCAGAGGAAAAGTCCAGTGGGGGTGACTCTCCCATTGAAGAGCTTTCCTTTGGGAAAACTGTTAATAAAGTGAAGGAATTTAAGTGGTATTCCTCTTGTGTCTCAGAAGAACAAAAGAGATTTTATGAATTACTCCAGCTGGACGCCCTTGCTTCTTCAGCAAATTCCACCAGTCCTGGCAGCGTTCTTAGATGCCTTTAAGGCAACATCTAAGAACCCTGACTCACAGGTCCCTGCATCTAAAAGACCTGATCACTTTTATAAGGTCCCTGAGGATTGCAAGTTTCTTTTTAAATGCTCCTCGGCTGATCCTGCTGTGGTTTGTATTACTTCCAGTAAGTCTTCACGGTTGTCTGCCTCAACCAAACTGCTTCCTTCTGACAAGGAAAGTAACATTTTGGAAAGATTGGGTAAGAAGGTCTATACCGCTTCCACCTTGGCTATCAGGACCTTAAATTATCAAACACATGTCTAGGTATGCTTTGGCCTTGCTCACTCAGGCTACCCAGGCTCTTTCCACTTTGTCTGACTCGGACGCTGCATTCTTGACCCTGTCACCTCTATCAACCTCCTCCCAGGTAGCTAGACACTCAATCAAGTGTAGTTACGATGCAGTTGAGGCCTCTTGCAGAGCAGCAGCTTCTGCATCTGTTTTTAGAAGGCATTCCTGGTTATGTCTCCAGCCACTCCCTGATGACATAAAGGCAAAATTACTTAATGCTCCTCTTGGTAATTCTTCGTTATTTGGCAAAGCAGCTGCAGAATTGTTTAAATCACTGCAGGAAAATGCAAGGAGCTTCAGGATTTGAAACACCTGCTTTTTTCTACAGTTCCAAAATTTCATAGGAACTTTCCAGCCAAGACACCCTTTGTCAGGAAACCTGCTCACTCCTCCACTTCTGCTCCTTCTGGAACTAGGCCTCATAAGTCTTCCAGGAGACTCCCTCAGGCTAAGGCTGTTATTTCTGCTGCTGCTGCCCCTTCTCAGCAGCCCTTTCGGTTTAGACTAAGTCCTCTATGACTCTCTACTTCCTCTTCCAAGTCATACCCCCTTGCCTTTTCACCTCCCTTTCTGCTTGGATGGAAATCGCTCAGGACTCCTGGGTGATTTCAGTTATCCGAAGTGGATATTGTATGACTTGGGAGACCCTTCCTCCCTTTCAGGGAATACCTCAAACCCCCCTCCAGTCAACTTCATCTGTTTCTCTTGATACTTGCTCACCTTTCCCATCAAGACACCATCCAGAACAACTAAGGAAGGGGATTCTACTCTAGAATGTTTCTTGTTCCAAGGAAAGATGGTCCTTGGAGGCCTGTATTAGATCTTTCCCTATTAAACACTTTCCTGGTGGTGCCCTCTTTCAGAATGCTATCCCTGCCCACTCTCCTTCCTCTGGTCCCCCCTCAAGCCTTCTTAGCTTCTCTGCATCTCAAGGATACATACCTGCATATTCCTATTCATCCCTACTTCAGGAGGTGTTTGCATTTCTCAGTGGATTCTTTGCACTTCAGCCTTTCCGCTGCTCCAAGGGTATTCACAAAGTGCCTGGCCCCAGCAATTGCCTAGTTAAGGCTAAAAGGTCTACAAGTCTACCCATACCCGGATGATCTGCTGTTTCTGGCCAGCAGTCCAGACGTGTTAAACCAGCATGTGAAGATAGTTATTCCCTTTCTGCAGGCCCTGGGTTTCTCAAATTAAAAAAAAATCATTCCTTTCACCAAGTCAAGATCGTATATTCCTGGGGAGCATGTTCCGCACAGATTTGATTGTTTAACTTCTCAAGACCTTTATGGAGGCTCTTCTGCCTCTTCCTTCCATTACCACCAGGGAGTTTGAGATTGCTGTGGTTCATAGCCTCCACTATCCCCATGATGTCCTTCAAGAATGCAACTGCAGTCATAACATGTGGGTTGTCCTGCCTCAGGCAGCCCTCGGTCGGCCGGATTCCAAAGTCTGGGTCCGACGTCGACTAATGTCGCATTTCTGTCCGACGTCAGAGCGGCTGGAGTACATAAGCATCAGCCAACGCCATTTTCTTCAGTCTTTCTTGCCGCACGGTGCCCGAAGCAGAAGCAGTTCGCAAGTACCGGTCGGTCAGCTCCTGTATTCTACGATACCGAAGTCATCAAAAAAGCTAAGTACCCCGTTGGGGACCTTTTCTTGCCTCAGCCGATGTCAGAAATTACTGAAAAAGTTAACAATTGTCTTTCTTGTGGTAAACAAATACCTCATAAGGATTTCCACTCTTACTGCCTCCCTTGCCTGGGCCCAGACCACGACGTCTCGGCCTGTGTAGCCTGTGCTCGCTTCAACAAGCGCACTCTCAGGCGCCAGGCGGAGTCCGCTGAAGATTATTTCAGCGATAATTTTGCTTACACCATGCCGTCGGATCTTCCGACATCGCAAACTCCCAAAAAGCGAAAAGACCGGGACCGACATCCTCGGCCCGCGTCTACCACCGACTCCACGCCAAAACCTAGCGCGAGTGCTCCGGTTCCCTCTGAGACGGTCTCTCCACCGCTCCGAACCAAAGACACCGCATTACCGACGACTCCGATTCCAGACATTACTCCGACGCCAGTTATAGATTTTCCTCCGGATACCGAAACCGAGGAAATGCCTGAGACCATTGCTGTAGACAAGGTCACTCCAGCACGTGGAGCTGCCAGGCCCCCTACGGCCATGTCTATTAAGGCCTACACTAGGGCTAAGGCAGCCAGCAAAACAAAGCATATTACTTCTAAATACTTACCTCAGCCGACTCCAGAGACACAAATTATGTCCATGGCTGCTGATTTGATTTCCATGATTAGAGGTTCACAGGCCCATCCTGAGAGAGGATCCCAGCCTCCTCCTGATAAAAGGCCCCAGGTTGAACCCTCTGATCCTGCTCCTTCAGATGAAGATTCTGAGGGCTCTGTCCACTCAGATAGCCAGGAAGAGCTCTTCCAGACCTATGAGGACTCGGATGCAGAATATTCCATCCCTCGGCCTCCCTCCTGAGGATATTTCTTTTGGGGAAGTTCTGCACACCATGAGGGAACATTTCAAGTGGCAAGGTCAGGAATATTCTGATTCTAGGAAACGCCTTAGGACTTTCCTTAAGAAGCCTCAGCACAGGCCCTTAGCTATTCCTCCTGTACTTGATGTTCTGGATGATTTGTATTCTGACTCTAGTGCTACCCCTGATTCTCTTCCTCCTGCTCCAGCCAAGCCAGACAGGTATTACAGGGTCCCAGAAACTCATTCCCATTTATTCAGGGCCCATTCTGCTGATTTGGAAACTATTTCACAGGGGCCTAAAGGAGTTTCAGCCTCCACCTCAAAAATCCTTTGCCCTCCAACAGGGAAGCTAGGTCATTAGAGAAGGGCAAAAGGTTTACACATCCACTACCTTATCTATGAGAGCTTTAAATTGCCTTTTCATATGTTACAATATCAGGATTATCTGTTAGAAGATTTACAAAAGCATTAGCTACTCCTGATCCTTTAGACAGGAAGACTTTGCAGGAAGCTGTACATAACACTCAGCAAGTAAGCAATCACTTCCTGCAGTGTGGATATGATGCACTGGAAGCTTCATGTAGGGCAGCTATGACAGGGGCAGTCATTCGTAGACATGCTTGGTTAAAAGATCAACCTCTACCAGATCATGTAAAAGCAAAACTTCTGGATGCACCTTTGGAAAAGAACAAGCTTTTGGTGCAAATGCTAAGGATGTGTTAAAGACCATCAAGAAAAAGCAAAATCAGTTCAGACTGTGAAAGATTTCCTCCAGGTTCAACCCCCCAGATTCAGTAGGAATTGGCCTTCAAAAAACTGGTCCTTTCCTAACCCAGAAAAGTTTCAAAGGGGTAAGAACAGACGTGGCCGAGGAAGAGGCCAGTACAGAGGCCCTTACAGGGGACGACAATGGCAGCCAGGAAACCAAAGAAGTGACGCAGGGGTTTCACCTGCCCCACAACCACAATCTCAATGACTTTCCTCTACTACCACCTACCAGGGAACAACTAGAAGCTCCCTTGGGCGGGAAATTATCTCTGTTTGCAGAAAACTGGCACAGACTGACAAAGGACAAATGGATTTTGGACATTATAGACCGTGGGTACAGGTTTAATTTTCATACCTTACCAAGAAAACAAGGCATGCCAAACCTACCGCAAAATCAGAGGGCAGAGGCTATCAAGCAAATCACTCTGCTGACTCGAATGAAAGCAATAGAAAGAGTTCCACAACAAGAACAAGACCAGGGGTTTTACTCAAGACTGTTCCTTGTTCCAAGAAAAGAATCTTAATGGAGACCAATACTGGACTTGTCCGCATTAAACACATTTCTCATAGTACCAAAGTTAAAAATGCTGACTCTACAGCAACTTTCCCATGCTGGGCAAGGGGTCGTGGCTGATTACTCTGGACCTCAAGGAGGCATACCTGCATGTCCCTATCAGACACAGCTGCAGAAGATACCTCAGATTTCTTGCAGGGCCAGAGCATTATCAATTCTCAGCATTGCCATTTGGCTTATCTACTGCGCCCAGAGTATTTACAAAATGCCTGGCTTCAGTAATCGCTCATTGCAGGCTCCAGGGTATACAAATTTACCCATACCTGGACGACTGCCTCATACAAGCGGACGACAAATTGATGTTGACAAAAAACCTGGATTATGTCATACGATTACTTCAAGCTCTGGGATACACAGTCAACTTCCAAAAGTCAAGACTGCAGCCATCCCAGCAAATAATCTTCTTAGGAGCCAAACTAGACACAGCCTCTCAGATGGCTTACCTGACAGAAGACAAGCAAGAGAAGTTAACTCATTACTTCAAAGGTTTAGCAAAACTCACCCAGATGACTGCAAGGAGAGTCCTACAGGCCCTGGGTTACATGGCATCCTGCATTCTCCTGATTCCATTAGCAAGACTACACATGAGAAAGCTTCAATGGTACCTAAAAAGCATTTGGTCTCAACACAGCAACAACTTGGAGACAATCATACCACTCATTCCATGCCTACAAAAGGAATTCCTATGGTGGGCCTCGGTGAGCCAGGCAAACACAGGTATGTCATTCAAAAAAACACAGATAACACAGACCATGACTACAGACGCCTCAGACCTTGGATGGGGGGCGCACATGGAAGGCAGGTGTATACAAGGACAATGGTCTCCAAAGGAAACACATCTGCATATAAACCAAAAGGAAATGCTGGCAGTAATGCATGCCATCGAGGCCTTTGAACACCAACTCCAGCAAGGCCATTTAATGATACGGACAGACAACACCACTGTGATGTGGTACATAAACAAGCAGGGGGGCACCCACTCTTACCCCCTTTGCAGACTGACAATGCAGCTTTGGGAGAAATCACTGAGCCTAAACATCCAGTTACAATCCCAGTTTGTTCCAGGAAAAGACAATGTGTTGGCGGACAGCCTAAGCAGGAATTTCACAGATCCACACGAGTGGAGGTTACATCCGAAGGCCTTCAGACAACTCACTTCGACATGGGGCATTTGGACCTATTTGCCTCTCACCTCAACCATCTTCTACCAAAATTTTGCACAAGGACTTACCATCCAAAAGCTTGGAAAATAGATGCTATCTCATTCAACTGGAACTCCCTGGCAATCTATGCATTCCCACCTCTGCCACTGATGACCTCAGTATTACTAAAGATCAAAGCAGAGAAGCCCAAGGGAATCATAATAGCTCCGGACTGGCCAAGACAACACTGGTACCCACTACTACGGAGCATATGTCACACCAGGAGGTGGGCCCTCCCCCAGTGGCCTCTACTTTTGACTCAACACAATTTCGAAACACTGCATCCAAATCTTCAGACACTGCAGCTAACAGCCTGGGAGATCCCATAAATGACTTCAGCTTATCTCTCTCCAAGGAAGTTCAGCGGATACTAAAAGAGGCTCGAAGACCATCCACCAGAAAGGTCTACTTAGCAAAGTGGAAAAGATTCAGCAATTGGAATACCAGCAAGGGACATGATGCATCATTGTTGAACATCCCACTCATCTTGGAATATTTGGCAGATATGTTAAAGAACGGCCTCTCATATTCTTCCATAAAGATACATGCATCTGCTATTTCAGCTAGATACAACACTGATCCTCCTGTTTTTTCTCACCCCTTACTAAGGCAATTCCTCAGGGGAATCAAGAACATTAAGCCACCAAGAAAGGCCCCAGTACCAGCCTGGAACCTCAATTTTGTCTTAGAAAAACTGACTCTACCTCCATTTGAGCCAGCAGCTTCAGTTGACTTGCAATTTTTCTCATGGAAGACAGCTTTCCTGTTGGCAATTACCTCAGCAAGAAGGGTTTCGGAGCTACAGGCCCTAATGGCAATACCACCCTTTATTATTTTTCATAGAGACAGGGTTTCATTAAGGACCAACCCTACTTTTATGCCAAAGGTGGTATCTAGGGTTTCTTTAAATCAAGCCATTCATCTGCCTGCTTTCTTCCCCAATCCTGAGAATAAGGGGGAAAGACTGTTGCATACCTTGGACATTCACAGACAACTTCGATACTACCTGGACAGAACCAAGGCCAGTAGGAAGTCTGAACAACTTTTTGTAGCTTACACCCCTGCAGTCCAAGGAAAAGCAATTTCAAAACAGACTATTTCTAAATGGATTGGACATTGCATCAGATTCTGTTACTCCTTTCATGGAAAGACTCTTCCAGCTAATGTCAGACCACATTCCACCAGAGATACAGCCACCTTTACAGCATTCTTAAGAGGGGTGCCTACCAAGGACATTCTAGAAGCTGCTACATGGAGCTCCGTGCATACATTCTCCAAACACTACAATCTCCCTCTATACTCCAGATCCAGAGCAGGCTTTGCTTCGGCAGTCCTGCAGGGTTTGATTGCCACACCATCTTTTTCCTAGAGCATTCCTCCTCCCCCAGCTAAGCTATGGTATTCTACCCACATGTTATGACTGCAGTTGCATTCTTGAAGGACATAGTACAGTTTTGTACCTACCATAAATGTAGATGTCCGATAGACATGCAACTGCAGTCGGATTTTCCCTCCCTCCATACCCCTCTATGCCTAGGGTCCACTCCTATCCCTGTTACTCTTAGCTGGGGATATCTGTTATGGTGTATTTGTTTTATTGCTCATTTATTTGTTTGGAATCCTGTTTTTGTCTTCCAATTTGATTACAGCCTTCCTTGGAGGGCACCTGGCATCTGGGGCAAGAAACACTGAAGAAAATGGCGTCGGCTGATGCTTATGTACTCCAGCCGCTCTGACGTCAGAGAGAAATGCGACATCAGCCGACGTCGGACCCAGACTTTGGAATCCGGCCGACCGAGGGCTGCCTGAGGCAGGACAACCCACATGTTATGACTGCAGTTGCATGTCTATCGGACATCTACATTTATGGTAGGTACAAAACTGTACTTTGCCCTTTGCAGAATTACACATGAGGAAGTTTCAGTGGTTCTTAAAGACAGTTTGGTCCCAGCATGCTCATCTTTTAAAGGTTTTGATTCCCTTGCTCCCCTGTCTGAAAAAGTGTTACATTGGTAGATGCAGCAACTCAGTCTGAACCTTGGTCTTCCTCTTCAGATACCTCAACCAGTTAAGCAACTTTTCACAGACGCCTCAGGCTTGGGTTGGGAGGCAACCTTTGCTTCCAAGAAAGTTTAGGGTCTTTGGTCCCCTTCTCAAAGAAAGGAATATATCAACATCCGGGAAATGAGGTCTCTAGTTTTAGCTCTACAGACCTTCCACTCTCTATTTCAGCCAAGACCTCTCAAGATTCTCACAGACAATACCACTGTTCTTTGGTACATAAAAAAGCAAGGGGGCACAAAACCTTATCTTCTCTATCTCCTAGCCGTCAAGGCTTGAGAATGGCTACTCAGTACAAAGTGAGACTGCATGCTGTCTACCTTCCTTCAGCTCAGAACTCAGTGGCAGCCGCATTATTCAGGTAAATGACACAATCTCATGAGTGGATGCTTCATAGAGATGTGCTCCTGGATCTAGTTCAGTAGTGGGGTATTCCAGAATTGGCCCTTTTTTCCTCCCCTATGAACTGACAACTTTCTCGCTTATGTTGAAGGGTATCTCACCCTGAAGTGTGGAAGGTGGACGCTCTGTCTTTCTCATGGAAGAAGGTGTTTCTCTACGCATTCCCCCCTTCCCCTTAATTCAGAAAATCCTGTTGAAAATTCTACAGGAAAAAAACAAAATCTTGATAGTGACCCCCTTTTAGCCAAGACAGCACTGGTTCCCTCTTTTTCTGCAGTTAGCCAAGGGTCATCACTACAAGTTACCTCACCAGATGGACCTGCTCACTCAGGACAAGGGATCATTGATTCCACCCCCATGTGTCAACCCTACAGCTAACCTTGTGGGTGATCAACTTTTGTTCCCTTTCGGGCACCTATTCTCTAAGGATGGGCTTCTGAGTGTATACCTCTTAAGTCCCGATGGGTGTGGCTTGCGCCTTTAAAAAATAATTAAGTTATCACCTTACAGTTCTAACAAATACTCATTGACAGAGGTCAAATATCAACACAGTTGTGTTTGCCATCTTGTATACTTTAAGATAAAATGTTCTGGTACTTTGTATGTAGTATGGTGTTGAAATTATTAATGCAAATATGAGCAAGCAATATTTGACACCTAGAGGCGCCCTAGGAGGGAACTGCAGAAACGCCTGGAAGTGCACTCAGCATAGCCTCAAGCTCAATGCCAAAAAGTGCATTGTCATCCCTTTTGGTAAAAACTCTGTACTCATGAACTACCACATAGGTGGTAGTCTACTTAACACCGAACGTGTGATGAGACCTTGGGACACAGGTGGATAGTAGTCTCTACTTTGATAATCACTTCACCACAGTAGTCAGGAAATCCTTCTACATGGCACACCTCATCACAAAAGGTTTCTCATCTATGAAAAAAGAGGTCATTGTTCCCCTCTACTCGTCACTCATTAGACCCATTATAGAGTACAGCGTCCCTTTTGGTATGTACCTGACGACATCTACAACAACTAGAAAGGCTGCAGAAATGCCTCATAAAGATGATTACCGGCCTCAGATGCCCTATGCAGACCGTCTCAAAAAACTCCAGCTTTACTCCGTCGCATATCGCCTAGTAAGAGGGGGTCTCTGCCTAAAGCTATGTCAAACCCAGAGCTGTTGGACATGCTCCACTTAAAGAAATCCCAATTCCTCCGAGCTACATGCTCTAAGGACCTAAACCTTGTCACCACAATAAACAGAACATGCTGGAGGGATAGATTCCTGTCCCTGAGACTTCCCATACTCTGGAACAAACTACCTATCTATATCAAACAAAGCTCCTCATTAGCACTCTTCAAGAAAAATCTTGATGATTGGATGGGATATAGGAAATTTACCCCGGGTGTCACTTCTGTGGCTCTGCTCGACGGGGGCACCGGAAAATAATTTTCTTGGGTAGCAAAAGCCAGGGTACCTTTTTGGCTAGGCTTATATAGGCCCTAGGGCCAATAACCTAGTACCTACCTATGAACCTATAATGAGTTAAGTTCTGCACGTGCAAAACTGTGCTTCTGGTAGCTTTAACTTCTGCTAGAAGGGTCTCTGAGACTTAGGCATTGATGGGGCCCCCCTTCTTAATTTTTCAGAGGGGCAGGGTTTCCTTGAGAACTAATGCTAGCTTCATGCCCAAAGTGGTGAATGAGTTGTCCCTTAATCAGTCCATCCAGTTGCCTACCTTTTTCTCTTCATCACAATCCCTCAGTGAGAGGATTTTGCATACCTTGGATGCTCATAGACAACTCAAATTTTATCTAGAGAAACTTAAGTCCATTACAAGATCTGACCAACCTTTTGTTTCCTTTCATCCCAGGGCTCTGGGTTTACCTGCATCCAAACAATCCATTTACACATGGATTAGTAAGACTACTGTGTTTTGTTATGAATTCCATAGGAAGTCCTTTTCGGCTTCTGTTAAGGCCCATTCCACTAGATCAGTGGCATCCTCAGGGGCCTTCTTTAAAGGTCTAGATACTCATTCCATCCTGGAAGCTGCTACTTGGTCATCTGGTCATACTTTTACAAAACATTACAAATTGAACACCGTCTCCAGGTCCAGGGCAGGTTTTGCAAGGATAGTTCTTCATGGATTCCTAGAAAGTGCTTCCTCTTAGCTTTTCTCTACTCTGTCCTCCTCCCTGGGTTCCCTTTCAGCTTTTGCACTCTCCCATATGTAAAGAATACTGCAATACTGAAGGACATAGAATAGTTGTGTAAAATCTTGCCATAAACATAGATGGCCTTCTCTTCTATGTTCCTTCCCACCTTTCCCCTACAACTTGCTTTTTCCTAGGATGATCTCCTTAGGCTCCTTTTGGACTCCATTCCTTATGGGGCTTTCTTATTCTGAAGATTGTACATGCAGATGTCCCTTTTATGGTTGACATTGTATGTGCCTTAGTGTGACATCCAGAGTACAGGCAGTGGCTCTAAGCTTTTATGTACAGGCCGGACATCGTGTCAATGAGTGGAATACAATGCATATGTAAAGAATACTGCAGTATAGAAGAGAAGGACATCTATGGTTATGGTAAGATTTTACTCAACTATTCTTTTTTCATTTTCTTACTATCGTAATAGTGTTCTCTGATTTTGCCCTTTAATTTTCTGATAATTTTCCCCACATAAAATGCATTGCAAACCAAGTAAACTGCATAAGTGCTATTACATGCAATTGCAGTTTCCCAAACTGGCTAGTGTCCTCCTATAGTTGTGCAGAACAATATATGGGCCCTCATGGATGTACCTACACATCCTACAGCATCCACTTTTACATTTTACTGTGGGTTAACACTATCATGCCTGATTTTGCTTACAAATACATTTTAATATTCTTACCCTTGGAATAAACTACTACTGGTGCTGCCCCAAGGTGTTTTTTGTATTCATCGATGAAAACCATTTTGCAAGACCATTTAACATTAACATATTTCTGAGTGTTAATACTAAAAGGTATAATAAACAATGGAGTAGTGGCATCAAGTGTCCTATGGTAATGATATGATCACCTCCTCCCCAGTGTCAGGAAACCTTCCTCAGAATGGGAACAAACCGATCATGCCGGTGACCTATGACTTTCATCCTAATTTTCCTGAGAAGCTGCATAGGATACCTCCTATCCAAAAAAGATAAACTAAGATGGTGCAACTCATCTTTGAACATGTTTATCATCTGAAATTAGACTAGATAGTCTAACTATCTGTTCCTTTACTACAGATTTCCTTTGACAACCAGGATGGCAGCTGTCATAGTGAAGATAAGTGTTAGTAAATGTTTCCTTCCTATAAACAGTTGATGTATAGCATCCCAAGAACCATGTCCTTTCCCAAAGTAATGTCAAGGTAAATAAGAGTATCAAATTTTTGACAAATTAGAGGACAACCTACCATGGGATATTTCCACCATTCATTCTTTCTCACAATAGATAGACTTGGTAACACAAAATAACTACAAGTAAGAAAATCAGCCACACTTTTACTCTTATAATAAGAAATTAAAGGAGCTCAACTCAAGCATGCATTTAATACGGAGTCCATTAGACTTTGAAGTTTGTGGTGTTTTATTAAACGAACGAAAGCTTGTAAGTTTTCCTGGTCCTTGGTTTGCTGCTTTTTCATTTTTACCTTATTTTGTTTCATCTCTCAAATTCACATATTTATTAATGCCAATGTTATTTTTAAGTGCCAGCAAATCAGATCAGAGTATTAGCAACGCAACATACAGGGGAAAAAAAATTTCAGCATAATCTCTCAAGAGATATTTCTACATTCTGTAAACATTTAGTGTGCATTTTACAAACATTTAACATACAGAACTGAATTTGGCACCACTTACTCTCATGCCTTTTAAAACTCCATCTGCACCATTTGAAGGGTAGTGATAAGTAAAGGCTATCCATGCACTCGACAGGCACAATTCCCCAATGTATACTTGAGTGGATTCAAGTTGTCATTGAACAAGAAACTATAAAACAGGCTAGAATGGGTGCTAAAATCCATGCATTACATACCCAACTGTAGAATAAAATGAAACCATCAACTTTTTCAGATAAGATGCAGGAATTTAAGTCTAAAATTAAAAAGCTGGGAAGTGAACTGGTTAATCATAAAAGAAAAAAAATCTAGATATGGATAAGAAAGAATATGTCAATAATCAGGTATTTTTGTGGCATAAGGAGTGAACAGCTGATAAGAATAGTGAATTGAAACCACAAGACTGATTTCAGCATAGCTGTATCCGCTACATCATCTTCATCTTGGAAGTCAGCTCATAACATTCCTGTTACAACTAGTACACCAATTTCAGGATATAGAGAGAAATACAAGCACTATTGCAGATAATAGAGTTTGCTGCAGTAACAATCACCAAACAGTGACAAGAAAATTCTTGTCTGCATGGACAGAAGAGAGGATATGAGCAATAACAGCATGGAGGTTACAAAACAAAAGGAATAAAGGCTAAAAACATAACTGTGTACTAATTTAGCAACATATATTTAACTTCTGTCAAACAGCTTAATTCAGTTGTTTCTACAGAACTTCAGAGTATACATGGCACAGATAATGTTCTTAATATTCTGACATTTTTCTTTCACTGGAAGAACTCTCTTAAATTTGGGAAAGAAATTGATACCTACTATGTTGCCTCAGATTTTTAACTCATTCACTCCAACAGAGCTCAGGAAGTTTGCACTGTAACTTCCAATGGGCTAAGGCTTAGGGCTAAGGCTTTTCACAGAATCAAATTACGTCCTCATGTTTCAAGCAAATGTTCATATCTCTGGAACCATAGGGGCATGCCTCTCAAGTGTACCTCATTATGAGGAATGTACCTCATTTGGAGTACATGTTCCTCAAAGTTCCACATTGAAAAGGCCTGTCGCACATTCAATGTTAGGAATTTTTTGTATTGATATCCATGGTTAAAATAGAAATGAATCCTTTCTGGTTTAAAAGCCCGTGTTGCGGTTGTTTCCCGCCGTTCCTTAACTAGTCGAGTCCGGATACAGATTTGCTGTATCCAGGACCATATGTTAGCTTCTGAGCCCCCCCCCCCCAAAAAAAAGCTTTCTGTGCTGGAGGGATGCATTCTAGCTTATCATTGGGAGTGGTAAGCACCAGATAGCCTATCTACCACAAGAGGAGTGGTTTCTGGCCCAGAAATTGTAGTTTATTGGCTGTTTGGGCAGTTTTTTCATCTCTTTCAACTTTCTGGTTTAAAAGCCCATGTTTGCGCTTGTTTCCTTCCTTTCCTCTAATTAGTCTAGTCCAGATACACATTTGCTGTATCCAGGACTGTTTGTAAGCTTCTAAGCGGTGCCAAAATGTCTACTCTTCAATTTTTCCCTTAGATCTGCTAGTTCTCTTCTCTCCTGCACTTTTACTAGCTTATTAGTTTAGCACTTTACCAGACATCTTGTAGCAATTATTGTAGCACACAAAAGTGCTACCAGCACTAAATGTTCTACAAGGAAACAGCTCCAGTACTTATTATTAATGCCCACCCCTCCAGGCATGTGTAAAGGTCAGTTCCCCTGTACTTTCTCCTATTAATCTGGTGAACTTGGGTATCCTGAGGCAATGTAGCAACTGCCTCATGTACACTGACAACCCTCTCCTCTTACCTCCCAACACTCAGACTTGAGAGAGATGCACTTGTATATCCAAACTGGAAGCCACGCATTCTCCAGCCAAGACCGGAAGAGCTGGCCAAGAGGAGAAGGTCAGCACTGGCACCACACCACATGGAACACATAGCCATCCAGAACACACACCAACACTGCCTTCACATAAAAACACAAATCACACACCCACCTTCGTGGAGGCTCTCAATAAAAATCTACCCAAACAGCAGAGACCTCCAAGGCAGAAACACACTCGACCACTGCAACACAACGCTAATCAAGAGATACTTAACTCTGCTAAACAATGTGCCACTCAACCAAACCCCTAAGGCAAAACAGCATGCCCAACACACTAGTCATAAGTGACTCAGTAGTGAGGCATACTGATGTCTCACTCACTAAGATGAATAAGGAGAAAGTAACAGTCAGCTGCCTGTCAGGTGCTAGGATCCACCACATAACGCATGCACTCAGGTCCCTCAACAACAGGAACAAATATGGGTGTGAATGACCTGAGATGTACCTCCCTGGACTACATGAAAAGAGACATGGAGGAGCTCTTGGATTATGTAGCCCAGGCGGGTATGACTCTAGCCCTGAGCAGCCTCCAACCATCACCCAGAATTATACCACAGCAGAAAATGATTGATTTCAACAGTTGGCTAAGTTTCTGGTGTCATTCTAAGGGGATCCAGTATCTGTCTGGGTTGACATGATTGACAGACCTCAATGCTTTGCCAGAGATGGCCTGCATCTGTCACCCCTGGGATTCTGGATACTGGCCAAGGCTCTTGCCACCCCTATAGTGCCTTTTTTAGGCAGTTTTCCAAAGACCAAATTACCACCATAACAGCTACAAACAAATGCAATTTGAGGGTCTTGTTGCTCAGTGCTAGAAGTCTAAATCTCAAAATGCACTCGCTCGAAGCAATCCTTAAAATGGTGAACATCGACATTTGTGCTGTAACAGAGACCTGGTTCAAGGCAGCAGAAAGCACACCTGCACTACCAGGCTATAACTCATTCCACACCTTTCGGCCCCGGAACTTGGACCGAAGCTGCAAAGGCTGTGGTGTTTCTATGTCCCCAACCATGTCCCAAGACTCACACTCCATGTTCCTAAGCACCCTGGAGAATATTAGGGTCCAACCTAACACACTCATACTGGGTGACTTCATCTACCCCTCCATTAACTGGGAAAACTACTCGTGTACCAATGCAATTGCCCAACATTTCATGGAATTCATTAATTCCAATGTCTTGGACCAGCTCGTTCTTACCCCCACTAGAGGTAGCAACATACTTGATCTGGTCATTGCTAACCTGGGAGACCGTTGCTCTACACCAATAGTCAACTCCTCCCTGGTTAGATCCGACCACAAACTAATCAACTTGGAAATCCACATCCCTCCCACTCCCCCCCGCAAAGGTAACCGCCATGAAAAACTTCTCCAAAGCTAACTTTGGGCTCCTAAAAATAAATGTGGCTAACTTCGCGGCACCCATGCAATTGGAGAATAGTTGCATGACCGCCAAATCATACACCAATGCACTGTACAAACATGTACACAAATGCATGGATCTCACCATACCCAATAGAGCCAAGATGGTCTCCTCCAAAAAAGGAAGCTAGTCATGTGGTCCCCTGCCATAAACAAACTCTACAGCAGAAGGAGGAAACTGATGTGGAATAAGGTGAAGTCCCAAGAATGGAAAAACTCCCTTATCAGCCTCAACAAAAAGTGGAGATCCCTCATCAAATCCTCTAAAGCTAGCTATGAAAACAGAATTGCAGCAGATAGTAAAGACAACCACAAGGCCTTCTATAGTTATGTAAAGAATCTCTACGGCAATACCCAGATTTGCTCTGAGCTACTGCACAATGGTACTTCTTGTACTGAGCCAACAGATATTGCCAATATACTGTCCGACAGATTCAGTGCCAACTTTACCCCTCTCTCCCCCACCAAAGGACCAATCACAATACCAGTAGATTGCCAGGCACCCAGTATTACTGCTGCACAGGTTAAAACAACACTGTCCAAGGCCAAGAATACAGCTTCTATGGACCTGACAATATCCCTAGCTGTGTTCTACATGAACTACAGAGTGAACTGGCACCAAACTTGTGTGCCCTGTTCAATCACAGCCTCACCTCAGGCTTTGTCCCTACCAAATGCCACACTGCTGCAGTCATTCCTCTCCACAATGGAGGAGCGACTACAGACCCTAGGAACAATTGCTCCTTTAGTATCATGGACCTGATAAACAAGGATATAGGGAATATCCAAACTGTATCCCACACAGTTTGGTTTTGTGAAGGGTAGATTATACCTCCTCAACCTGGTCGACTTCTTTGAGTCGGTCACTAGAGCTGTCGATGAAGGCAAGGTGGTTCATACAGCTTACCTTGATCTGGCCATGGCCTTTGATACCATTCCCCATTCAGGAATCATAGAAAAACTCTCTATCACTAGGTGGATTACAAACTGGCTCACAGATAGAAATCACAGTGTGAAAGTAGCTGACTCCAAGTCAGACTGCCAACCTGTCACGAGTGATGTCCCACAGCATTTGGTCCTGGGTCCTCTCCTGTTTGGTATCTACTTCCCTGAAGTCCAGGCCAACACGAAGGGACTCTGGGTGAAAAAGTTTGCAGACGATTGCAAGTTGGGAGATGCTATTGACTCCCCAAGTGATGTTGATTTCCTACAGAAAGGCCTCACTGTGACCAACGACTGGTGTCAGAATTATGACCTTAAGCTCAACGCCAAAAAATGTGCTGTCATCCCCTTTGGAAAAAAACTTGGTTCCCATAAATTACCACATTGATGGTAGTCCACTGAACACAGAAGGAGTTATGAGAGATCTGGAAACACAGGTTGACGGCAACCTCTCTTTTGACCACCACATTGCCACTGTGGTCAGAAAGTCCTTCTTTGTGGCACATCTCATTACTAAGGGTTTTGCATCCAGGAAGAAAGAGGTCTTGTGTCTCCCTCTACTCTTCCCTCATTAGGCCAGTCATCGAGTATAATACCCCATTTGGTATGTACCTCACTAGACACCTGCAACAACTAGAGAGGCCGCAAAACTACCTCACAAATAGGATCCTAGGCCTTGAACACATGTCCTATATGGACAGACTCAAAAAAACTCTCAGCTATTCTCTGTCTCATATTGCCTACTTTGAGGCAATCTCTGCTTGACTTAGAAATCCATGTCTGACCCAGCTCTGTTAGAAATGCTACATCTAAACAAATCCCAGTCCCTTCGCACCACACGCTCCAGAGACCTCAACCTTATTACCACAATCAACAGAACAAGCTGGAGGGACAGGTTCATAACCCAGAGACTGCCATGCTATTGAATAGACTTCCCATACATGTCAAACAGAGCACCTCACTGGACCTCTTCAAGAGAAAACTTGATGAGTGGATGGGAAATAGAAAATTCACCCCAGGGATCCCTCCAGTGGCTCTACTTGACAGAGGCACTGAGAACTAAGGTTGGGTGGCACAATGCCAGGGTAATCCTGAGGGCTAGGCTTGTAAAGGCTCCAGGGCCATTAGCCAAGTACACACCTATGAACCTATATTAAATCATTAAAAGACATTTTTGACAAGTAAAGCCAGCATATTTGAACCATCCTGTGACCTTCCTAGTTGAAGTTGTTAGTTTTCCCTAAGTATGTGTTCCACATTTTGCCCATTTGTTCCACATTATGAGGGCTAGTGTTCCTCACTTTAGAGATGGATGGTTGAGAGCTGTGCATAGAGGTTTTGAAAGAAGTATAAATGGCAAACTCTTAAGCACAAACTATTTTTATATTGATGGTATTCTTTAGATTCTAGGTCTTAAATTGAATTTTATAACTCACAGTAAGCACACTATTACATTTGTAATATTTTGTAAACAACTTACAGTATCTCAACAACCACTCAAGTTACACACATACTGTCAGCAGCATTTTAATCATCTGGCTGAGAGCTTTCATATGAGGCTAAGTAGTTCTGTCTGTCTTATTTGATTTTTGAGATATTTAAAAAAAATGAAAATGATGTCTATATAAATTAATATCATAAAAACAACAGTAGTATCTATTTAACTGCACTAGGCAGAGGTCAGATATTAATGCAGTTGAGTTTGCCATTGTGTAAGCTTTAAGATGAAATATTTTAAAACCTTGTACATAGCATGTTTTTGGAATTATTGATGCAAATATGAACAAGCAATATTTGACGCCTAAAGGCGTCAGTAGGAGTTAACTGCAGATGCATCTGGAGGTGTCACTCAGATGTAATGAGTGAACAGTACAACTGATAATTTTAAATTATGTAGGAAATTACATCTGACTTATTACGTTATTCAGATAATGGAGCAGATGTCGTTTCAGACCAGAACACTTTCAGTTCCAGTTCCGATTCTGAATGTAATGCTTAGTAATTATTTGATAGGACAGTGAATAAAACTTTTAGAAAATTTATTTCTCCTTGCACTAATGAATATTTTATGATATTTTTGGCATTTGAAAAAAGTTTAGATTATAATTTAAGTGAAGAACAGTGGCTAACGTGAAGGAATTTAAGTAAAAATGCCAGTTTGGTTATTAAATAACCAAATAAAAGAAAGAAGATTATAGCTATGAATGTTATCAGTACCACCACATATGTTTGACTCATCTGAATGATGGAGATTTAGGAGTGTAGTAGTTGGGATAAATACAAGAAAATGTTGGAAGACTTTTTAAACTTGTTCTGTAAAGGATAAAAAAAAGTTATTCTACTCAGTTGGACAAGTATAAGAAATTATTCCATCTCCAAGCTAAATGGCTGCATTTTACTGAGCCCAAAATTCACTAAAATGTATCTGACCCTATAAGTAGAAGTAGAGGTTAGTGAACAATATTTCAGAATTCATGAACAATTCAGTTTACATTTAAATAATACTGTTGAAAGGCTGCCTTTTTATGCAAGAGTCACTACACATTTATTACATAAATAGTCAAGAATTAAATGGCACAGTATTGTATATTAATTAACAGTTGATGTAGTTAGCTTGTATACTAATACAGAATATAAAGGTAGTATTGAAGCTATTATCCTAGGAGGGTGAACTTGGAGGAAGTCCTTGAAAGTTTGCATAGATTTTGCTTTATCTTCCATCTTATTTAGCACAGCCTCAGCCTTTGGCCCAAAAAGGAAGTCCTTATCTAGGGGTGCATCTAGGAGTCTGGAGATGACATGGTCTGGCAGGGTCTGTTCCCTACGCCAAGCATGCCTTGTAGTCTCAGAGCCAGATGTAGCAGCTCAGCTAGAGGCCTCTGTAGCATCATAGCTGCATTGTAGATTGTGTCTAGCCACCTGGAAGCTGGAATGGCAAAGGTCCAACAATTCTTTAGAAATGTTCCTGTCCTCCAGGGAGGAAATCTTTTGTTTCATTTTATCTAAAATACTTTGTATTTCATCATATGAAATTGGCAGTTAAGGGCTGTCAAGGCTAGGGGAGCAAAGGTGTAGACTTTTATGTACCAAACCTATCAAGGGCCCTGCTTTCCTTGTCAGTAGATAAAGGCTTCTTAGAAGAGTTGACTTTTGCTCCCTTGGGATCTGAAGTGACAACCTCTGAGTCAGCAGAGGGGCTTTTGAAGAGGTATTTATGTGAATTCAGCACCCTTTAAAACCAGTCTGTTTTTTGGGGGGGCTGGCGGTAGAAAGTCTGGGTTCAGGGAAGAGTCCATAAAAACATCCTTTCCTGACCTCCCAGAACACACAGGAAGACTAGCCAAAGGTTTGTGTTCTGGGAGGTCAGGAAACTCCCTAACCCTCTTTTTAGTTTGTGGTTATTCCTGTGCTTCCCATTGGAAATGTTCCCTCATGGAATGGAATGTTTCCCCAAAAGTGATGTCTTTGTGAGGTGAGGCTGATTGTAGATTCTTCTTAGAATCTGAATCCTTAAAGAAAGAAAGGGTAAGGTCCCTCCTCAAAGACAGACCCCCTCCTGGTCAGAATCATCATCTGATTCTGGAAGTTCAAAGAAAACTTCAGGGGTAGGATCCCTCTTTCTTTTCCTTGGGGAGACTCCAAAGGGTGTTGCTTAGCTCTGACTAAGGAGATGAGGTCCTCAGTTAACCTGACCTGGTCTTGGTGATAACCTGCTGAGTGGGAGCCGGTAGGCTTAGGCATAGGACCTGAGGTAGAACCCTTCTAAGAAATAGCTTTAGTCTTTGGCCTAGGTACATCCGCCATCCTGACGCCAGTCTCCTTGTAAGGCAGGACCGATGCAGGCTGACGGCTCAAAGAAACTTCACTGGTACAAGATCTATTGTCAGAAGCAGAAGTCTGCAGAGTGACTCTGGACCCAACCAACAAACTGAAAGCCAAGGCCTGTGTAGACGTTGAGGTACCCAACAGCATTTCAGACTCCATAAGAGCCTCAACCGAGGCCTGTGCCACCACCTTAGTCACATAAGGGGGGCTGTAAAAGTGCCTCGCTTTCCTCAGTGGTAACGAACCTTGGGGGATTGGCCAGCGGTGAATGGTTGTCATCCGAGGCCCTAAGCCTGGGTCTTTTTTCTTTGTTTTTCTTACGCTTAGGGAGCTCAACCATGGGACCACAGGTGGACACCATTGAACATGCTCAGAAAATTGCAAACTAAGATGCCTGGCTAAGATTTCAGGCATATGTCTGATAGTCCTAGAATTGAAATAGGCACAAAAACGACAACTAGAGACGTTGTGATCTGGGCCTAGACGGGTGACACACACAGTATGAAAGTCTCTGTGTGGGATTTGCTTACCCCAGAGGGGACAATTGTTAACCTTATTTGACACAAGTTAAAGCAAGAAAATGAGTTCCCCAATGGGGTACTTAGCATTGGAAGACTTCTGTGTGGTGCGGACCAACAGATGCACTGAAACACTGCTTTAGGCTCCGACAGTAATAATTACTGATGTAATTGTGTCAGCTGGCTCCCGTTATACTCGAGTATACTGACTTCAGAGAAGGTTGTCTGCCAACCTTAGGAGGAAGGAGATTTTTACTCTGGTAGTCAGGCCGGCCAAGGGCTTCCACAGCAGGAAATCCCACAAGTCAAGACTGCAACAGTGAAACACAAAGAACATCCTAGAATTCATCTTGTGTTCCTCCCTTTAACCCATGATGCCCCACCAGTGTAACATACCTCAGATCGAGTTTGCTGCCCACAAGAGTTAATGGACAATACCTTAAGGGAATTCATGAAGGCAGAGAATAAGAGAAGGAGCTGGAGCTCAACCAAGGAAAACAGTTCCCAAAGTGATACTCTTAGGCCTCTCCAGGAGTGAAGGGAAGGGTGTTAGGAGGGCAGGTAGTTGAGGAAGAAAATGGACATCATAGATGCAACATTATGGTGAGTAGTGAGTACATAACTTTTTTTATCTGACGTTGTCGTTTTCTTTCATTCCTCAACTGATGTGACAGATTCTGTAGCTAGATGAACCTTGGGCAGTCCCCATGGAAGGATATTCTGGAGTACTGGGGAGCCAAAAACAGCTCTGTTCCTAGAAACCAAATCCAATTTGTAATGAGCAATAATGGTATGAGCACTGGACCAAGTGGCAGCTGCACAAATGACATCTATGGAAGCTCTTGATCAAAAAAGCTCAGGATACAGCCATAGACCTCATGGAATGAGCTCTAGGAGGCTAAGGAAAGGACAATCCTCTTTTATTACAGACTAAGGAGATAGTTGGTTAACCATTTGGCCTGTGTAACTTTAGAAACTGACTTGTCTAACCTGTCAGTCAGTTTTCTGGAAATCTTTGCATCTATCGAGATAAAACTGAAGTTGTCTATGTACATTCATAAGATGGAGTATGTATTTTCCCTTGTTTGGAAAATTTGGAAAAAAAACTGTAAGGTTAACAACCTGGTTGATATTCAGAAGCTAGCTTAGGCAATAAAGATGGGTTGGTCCATACAGAAACTATCTTTGTGGAAAATCAGGTAAGCAGGTTTGGGAGATAAGAGCCTAGGGTTAGAAAAGTTGTCTATCTGATGTAATAGCGACTAGAAAAATGGTTTCCCCAAGACAAAAATTGGTCTGACCTGGATGAGGGTTTAGAGGGGTCTTGGGTCAAAGCCTGAAGCAAAACAGTTAAATCTCGAGGAGGAGTAGGATTCTTTAGTGGAGGTCTATAAACAAGTTCCTTTGTGAAAGGCTTTGCATAATTTACAACCTAAGGAAAAATTATTTTCACAAGAAACACCGATACAAACTGCTAAACATTCACAAAGAAAATTTAAACTGAAAACCACCAAATAACGGAAATAACAACACGGACTGGAAACAAATAAAATGCTTTATTGATTCTGGTACCTCGGCTTTCACCTTCACATGGAATAATTTACATTCACAAACACAGTCCTATTTGAACCACCCAACGTTAAGTATTTAATTGAATTCAATTAACATTTTTCCAAACTTTAAAGTCACATTTTCAAAAGACATTTATACCTTATACTATATTTTATTACATATACAACTACTTGCATGATTAATTTATACCATAAATAATTCTATTAAAACATACATAATTGAAAGTAAATTATTCCATGTGAAGGCGAAGGCCGAAGTACCAGAATCAATAAAGCATTTTATTCGTTTCCAGTCCGTGCTGTTATTTCAGTTATTTGCTGGTTTTCAGAAGAATTATTTTCACCCAGATGGAAGTTTGAAATGGCAGTCAGTTTGACCTTAATAGTAGAAAAGCTAGCCCTTTCATTGAAAATTGAAGGTAAAAAATCAAGTAAAGCTAGTATAGGGGCAGAAAAGGGGCCCAGAACACAAACCTCTTCCATTTACTTTTGTAAGTCTTTCTAGAAGAAGCATTTTGAGAAGATAAAATGTGATGGACCCGGGAGGAGAGTCTGGGCTGTGTAGCAATCAGTGGAACCAGGGAAGCCATGTTAGTTTGAGGCCTTTTAAGTCTGGATGAGTCATACCTGTCAGATGAGACAGGAGGTCTGGATTGGGATCTGGTGTTCAGGGTGGATGTAGATGATGAGCCCAGAGGAAGGGAAACCAAATTTGACAAGGCCAAAAAGGTGCAATGAGAACAACTGTGCTCTTCAACTGGTGTGCTTTCTGTAGAAATTTGGAGATGAGATGTAATAGGATTTAAGCATAGAGAAAACTGGAGGGCCAATTGTGGACTAGAGCATCTCTCAATGACTCTTCCTTTGGAGGGCTCAAGGCAAAGAACCTGCTGCTCTTGTTGTTGAGGGGAGAGACGAAAAGGCCGCAGCATTGCTGGCCCCACTGACAGAAAATTCTCGCCACCTTGATGCTAAGCGACCACTATGAGGCATCAGAATGGACCAGTATAGTTTGTCTGCAATAATGTTGGCTTTCCCCAGAATGTGTGTTGCTGTCAGTAAACAGGCAGAAGAGATCACCTACTGACACTCACTCTCCACTTCTTGACATAGCAGGTAATATCTGGTTCTTCCCTGTTTGTTGATGTACCAGACTACAGACATATTGTCCATCTGAATAGCAACTGTCCTGGATGGGAGATCATCTTAAAAGCCCTGTAATACTAGGTGGACTGCTCTCATTTCCAGGACACTGATATGCATCTTGGCCTCTTCTGGGACTGCGTATCTTGGACTGTCTGTACCAAGTAGTGCCCCTCCCATTGGGAGGCATCCATGGTCATCATGATTGTGGGTAGGGGAAGAACAAATGGATGGCCTTGAGAAACTTCGAGTGAAGCCATCAAAAAAGATATTTTTTTGTAAGATCGAGTGATCATGACAGGGGCAGATAAAGGTTGTTGACTGCTGTACTGACAGAGTCCATTGCAGAATCCACATGTGAAACCTTGCTAAAGGAACTAAGATGATAGCTTGCTGTCATGGACCCCAAGGCTTGTAAGATCAGATCCACTGGCAGATACTTGCGCAAGATCACTTTTGTGACCTGGGATCTGAGTATCTGAATTTGTGTAGGTAGAAGAGGGGCTATCTGTGTTGTGACCGTGTTTAGACAAGCATCTGTGAACTTCAGACTCTGTGTTGGTGTGAATGGAGACGTGTTGTAATTGACTGTGATACCTAGATGAAGACACAACTGGAGCAAGTAGTCCCTTGCCTGTAGAAGTAGATAACCTGGATGACACAGTTAGGAGGTAGTTGTGTAGGTATGGAAACACTCTGAATCCCAGCAGTCTCAGGTGATCTGCTACCACTGCTTTGCATTTGAACACCCTGGGGGCTGTGGTGAGGCCAAAAGACAGTGCTCTGAACTCAAAATGACTGGCTCCCAGATGGAAACACATATATCTCCTGGAGCACCTGTTCACTTTTATGTGATAATACGCATCCTGAAGATCTGTCAAGTACATACAAGTGTCATTTCACAGTAGAGGTAAAATTAAATGCACCATGACCATCCGGAACTTTGTATATTTGACATATTGGTTTAACCTGCTGAGATCAGGATGGCTCTCAAGTACCTTGTCGTCTTTGGCACTAAGAAGAACCCAAAGTTCTGGATCCTATGTGGTCTGGGCGGACTTCCTGGATGACTCTGAGCAGCTGTTCTGTTTATAATACTGCCATCTCTTTGACTGGGTGGACCACCGGGGATTCTTTTCATTCTGGCTTGGGGAATTTGAGAAAATAGTATGGTGTAATCTCTTCATATAACTCTCTGCACTCAGGAATATTTTGTGATGGGTGTCCAGGCTTTGTGATGCAAAGACAAACTTCCCTTGACTGTCACTATAATGCAATAGTTGGGCTGCAGCTTTTCAGTTGTGCTGGTAGGATTTATCTGAGAAGGAATCCCAGAAGCCATGGTTCTGCAGGTCATCTCTGCTGTAGGGATGGTGTCTTCCGTTAGAATTCCCCCCTCTGCCTCTGGAAAGAACTATCTCCTCATGACCCAAAACTTGGACCGAACCACAAAAGGAGGGGGAGTATCAATATTCGTCAAAGATACCCACACCTCCAGGTTGGTGGCACAGCACGAAGCATCAGAGACTATCCATGTGCAACTAACAGTGGGTAAAACTGTCTTCCAGTTTATAGACTGCTACAGACCACCCTCCCAAACCCAGGAACCCCACTCGGCCTTCCTGAGAACACTGGAAAATATGAAGGTCTCTCTAAACACCATTATATTGGGGGACTTCAACTACCCAAACATAGACTGGGAGCATTACTCTAGCTCCAACACCCTAGCCCAAAGGTTCCTAGAATTTATAAACTCAAATGCTATGGAACAACTTGTTACCACTCCCACAAGAGGGGAAAACATACTGGACCTGATCATCACCAACATGGGGACTCTATGCTCCAGACCAGAAGTGTATCCCTCACTGGTAAGATCAGACCATAAACTAATCTCACTGGATATTCACATCCCGACCCCACCCCCTGCCCAGAAAACCACAGTGAAAAACTTCTCTAAAGCAAATTTCACACTCCTCAAAACCGAGGTGGAATCCTTCAAAGCCCCCGGGCCTGTAGAAAATACGGCCCAGACTGCAGAATCCCTTATAAACGCATTCTATGAACACCTTCAGGAATGCATGGATCTTGCAATCCCAAATAAAACCAAGACCCAATCCTCCAAAGGCAGACGTCCTGTCTGGTGGACCCCAGCCATAAACAAACTATACAATAGAAGGAGGAAGCTACTACATGATAGAGCAAAATCCCAAAAAGGGAAGGCATCTCTGATCAGTATTAGCAAAAAACTACGGGCACTCATTAAATCGTCTAAGGCCAGCTTCGAGAGAATAATTGCCCAGGACACTAAGGATAATCACAAGGCTTTCTTTAGTTATGTTAGGAACCTGGGTGGGAATTCCCAGATATGCTCAGAATTAGTCCAAAATGCCAAAAAATACACCGACCCCACAGACATTGCCAACATCCTAGCTGACAGGTTCAGCGCAAACTCCCCCCCCCTCCCCACCAAAAGGGCAAATATCTATCCCAGCAGAGTGCTGCCCCCCTGACATCTCAGATGCTCAGGTAAGAGCCGCCCTCTCCAAAGCAAAAAAACACAGCATCAATGGGACCAGACGGTGTCCCGGGCTGTGTCCTACATGAACTCCAAGAAGAGCTTAACCCAAACATAAAACTACTGTTCAATCTCAGCCTTACTACAGGATATGTACCCAAAGAGTGGCGTACAGCAACAGTGGTCCCTCTCCACAAAGGTGGTGCCTCAACGGATCCTGGAAACTATCGCCCAATAAGCCTGACTAGCTTGGTCTGCAAAGCTATGGAAAGGATCATCATGGACCTCATAAATAAAGATATTGGGGACCTACAGACACTGGATCCTACCCAGTTTGGCTTTGTTAAGGGCAGATCCTGCCTCTTAAACCTGGTCGATTTCTTTGAAACAGTCACCAAGGCTATTGACGAGGGGAAGGTGGTCCATACAGCCTACCTGGACGGCATTATAGATAAGCTCACCAGCTTAAATATAAACCCCTGTGTCACTAGATGGATTGCAAACTGGCTCAAGGACAGAACCCACATGGTTAGAATTGCTGGAGCCATGTCAGACTCCAAACCAGTTACAAGTGGCGTCCCACAAGGCTCAGTCCTGGGACCTCTGAGGTACAGGCCAACACGGAAGGACTGTGGCTGACCAAGTTCGCAGAGGACTACAAACTGGGTGCCATAATCGACTCTCCAGCCGACACAAGCATCCTCCAAAAGGGCCTCATAGAAACAGACAACTGGTGCCAGAGCCATGGCCTCAAGCTAAACTCCAAAAAGTGTATAGTCATCCCCTTTGGCAAAAACAAAGTGCCCACAAATTACCACATAGGTGGTAATCCATTAAGTACAGAAGAAGTAATTAGGGACCTGGGGACCCAAGCTGATAGCAATCTCTCATTTGACAACCACGTGGCCAAAGTGGTTAGAAGAACATTTTATATAGCCCACCTAATCATGAAGGGATTCACATCTAGATCAGGGGAGGTCATCATGCTTCTTTACTCATCCCTCATCAGGCCCATAATTGAGTACAATGCCCCTTTTGGGATGTACCTTACCAGACACCTGCAGCAACTGGAAAGACCCCAAAAGTACCTCAACAAGAGGATCAAAGGGCTCAAACAGATGCCATATGCTGCCCGGTTAAAGAAACTTCAGCTCTACTCAGTGGCATACCGCCTGCTCAGAGGCTATCTGTGCCTGACGTATAAAGCCATGTCCAACCTGGAATTAATGAACATGCTGCACCTCAGAAAATCCAAATCCCATCGAGCTACGTGCTCGAGAGACTTCAACTTCAGCACTGAAATAAATAGGACATGCTGGAGGGACAGATTCATAACCCAGAGGCTCCCTTCACTCTGTAATAAAATCCCAGTCCAGGTTAGGCAGAGTCCCTCATTGACTCTCTTCAAGAGGAATCTTGATGAGTGGATGGGAGATCATAGGTTTACCCCGGGTATCACTTCTGTGTCACTGTTAGACAGAGGCACAATATACTAACCTCGAAAAAGGGCATAGCAAAATTAATTTAAAATGGGTGGCGAAAGCCAAACATACTCTGGCTAGGCTTATAAATGCCCTAGGGCAGATAGCCTAGTATGAACCTATGAACCTACGAGTCTTAGAAAAGACCCTGGGATTTGCAGAACCACATCTTTCTACCTCCTCTTTGAGTCCGAGAAAAAAGTATTTATGGGGTAGAAAAACTTATTCCAACCGCAGACAGGGTCTTTCCTTCTTGCTTACGTCTGGAGAGAGTTTTTTTTTACTTTCAGGCTAAATAAGGAAGATCCATCAAATGAAGCATTCATGAATGAAGACATGAAGGGCTCCGCAATTTCACATAGACTCATCCAAGCATGTCTCCTAATGGTTATGCCTGATCCCGCTCCCCATGAGGTACGTTCCGCTGCATGGGAAATCAACCTCAAGGATGCGTTGGTTATAGATTGAAGGGTGGCCAGTTACGAAAAGACTCTATATTCTGGTCCTCCGCAGACATGAACCCAGAAAGAGGTTTGGAGAGCTCTTTTTAAGTCAAAGCTATTTGCAGTCTCATGAAATGTGCCAAGTAAGTCAATACTCACAGAGCAAAAGTCACTGAAGCATAAATGCACATACCAAATCCATCTAAGGTCCTAAATTCACTGTTAGGGGGATGGACAGAAGAGCTCTGCTGGCTCGCTCTTAGTGGCTGCTGCCACAACCATGGTATCAGCTGGGACCCCCTTGCTCCAATGTGTCCTGTCCTTTGGGGAGCTAGAAATTTATCTGGATGTATAAGGATGGGCTCCACGGTATTTGGTTTCTTCCATGCCCAGTGAGATACGAGGTTTGTAAGTTAATCAGGTGGGGGGAGGGTCACCCAAGGCGTAGCTGGGCCAGACCCAAAAACCTCCAAGAACACAGACTCCTCTAAGGAAAGAGTATCAAAAGATGAACAACCTTCTTGTTTTAGGAGGTCAGGAATGTCTCCAAAGTTGATGTCTTCAGGTGGAAATTTGGGGGGCTCTTCCCCTTCATTGAGGTCTGTGTCCTCAGTGAGAGATTCCTGAGGGGAATCTAAGTGTCTCCTTTTACACATTCCATTCCAAGGGGCTTCATTAGTAGGATAGTCTGGTGAGGTATCAAGTGTTAGGGGGAATCCTGGAAGACTGACTGGAGACTTGAATGGGATGGCTGTCCCAGTGGAATAGAACATCAAGACTTACAGCAAAGACCTGAAGGTGGCAAAGTGATGTGATCCAAGGGGGGGTACAGATGTCCTTTATCTGGGTAAAGAGAAAGCCCTCTCCACAATTTCGAAGGCAGAGTGCCTAAGGGGGACCAAACTCAGAGGTAGTGGAGCCAACATTTCCTGTACCGCCGACCACTAAAACCCTGTAAATACCCCACCAGAGGATGGAGCTGTCCAGAGATGAAGCTCTAAGGGGCAGGGATGACTCCAATAACTTTTGAGTTTACTCTGGTCCCCCAGATCTGGAGATAATTCTTCAGCTCTGAGAGTCCTCTGGCTCCAAAAGACTCGGAGCTGGGTTGCTTAAGGAAATGACCGGAGTTGAAAAATGAACCGTCTTCGGATTTGACAAGGACACCCCCAGGGATCTTTGATCTGAGGGCTACAAAACAGCAGGCCAGATTGGAGGAGAAACTAAACTAGGACTAGTCACAGGCAGGCTCACATATCCAATTGGAGATGGAATTACCTCCGTCTGGATCTGAGCTTTGAAGAGTTTTCTCATCATCCTATCCACTTCAGCCTTGACGAAACTCCTGGTAGGCCTGAGAGGAGCTAGTGGATGGTGGCCTCGACTGCTTTTGGGGAGACTCCTGCAAAAATGGAGAAGGGAGCCAAGAAAGTATTGGATCCGGTAAACAAAGAGGTGATCGAATCTGAGGAGATTTTGGTTTCGTAGTAGGACCAGAAGTGGTCAGGTCCAGCTTCTTTGACATCTTTGGAAGTTACTAAGGAAGAAGCCAAAGACTTTGTAGGATCCGGAGATTTGTTTCTCAACTCTTTGTCCTTGGAAGCCAGGTTGGCTTCCCTTTGTCGGATTTTTTTTTTTTTTTTGAGAGGATTTCTGCCCCCAGCTGAAGTACAGGAAAAAGAAGGGGAAGGAAGACCCTTCAAAACTAGTTTGTTGCATTTGTCAGTGAGTGCCCTGGATTTGAATCTGGCACAAATTGAACAATTTGCATCTAAATTGGCAGCACCAAAACGATAGATCCATTCTCTGTGGGCTTCTGAATTAGGTATTTTGTACCCACAGGAATTCATTTTTTGAAGCCAGTTGGTTTATCAGCCATACTAGTATATACCTAAAAAGAGAACACCCGAAAAGAAATAACTACAAGCATGGAAATAAATTATATACAACACTTTTTTTTTTTGGAAAAGGCAAGAAAAGACCACCAACCGTGGTAGTTAAGAATACCCTAAAATGATAGGAAAAGGACAGAAAAAAGAAAGCCAAAGTATTAGCAATGGTACTGTAAGAAATACAGAGGTCTTGATAGAAGTCAGAGGACAAGGGGAAAAATAGAAATCTACTAAAGAAAGAAAACATTACTGGAATAAAGGGGGTAAGGTGACAGAAATCCAGCAGATAACCTATTGGAGGAAAACAATTGAAAAACTCACAGTTTTAACCCAGAAAAAAACACCAATAGCTAAACAGCAAGAGGTTCTGTTTCTGTAGCGTTAGGGCAGCAAATGAGATCTGAGGTACATTAGACTGGCAAGGCATTATGGGTAAAGGAGGAGCACGAGAGTTTGGATCAGAGGATCTTGAAGAAGCAGTTGAATCAGATCAGAGACCTATCAGTTCAGGAATGAATTAAAATGACATCATCAGATCATCTGTTTACCAGCATTTTGCTGAGTCTATTTATTTTGTTTTGTGTCAGAATTTGATGAGGATGTAAAGAGTTCCTTGGAAAATTTGGAAAAGGAGGGCCGAAAAACCAGAGATTCCCTGAATCAGTTTATCCATCTCATCCCATTTTTGATCACCTCTGCAGTAGAGTCTAAAAACTAACTTTCTATCTAATGGAGAATTTAAGATGTCATTTCTTATATTTTCTAGGATGTTCAGAGAATACAGCCAAGCAAAACTCTTCAGTACAGTACCAGTGCCCATAGACTTGGAAGAAGAATCAAGAGTCGTAACCTGTGAAATGGAAGAGTCAAATCATTCTAAGCAAAATTTTCCGCACAAAAAGAAACTGCAAATGAAACATTACTCATGCCTTTACAGATAACATGAGCCTGAAAATTAAAACTTCTGAAAATCAAAGCTTCTGAAGCATACAATTTTTGTCCCATACTTATCAATCATTTTACCATCCATGTCAGAAAGGGAAGGACTGGAATTAACTAAAAGTTTAGGAGTAGTATAATTAACTAAAGTTATAGCCGGTATGTGAAATTTGAGAGGACTAGGTAAAAACTTGAAAGACTGAGGAACCATCTGCAATTTATTTTTAAGGTCAGTAGGCTGACTATCTGGGAAATTGCACTGGCACACATCCTTCATTGCTGACAGCACTGCAGGGATGAGAGAAGGTTCTGGAAATTCCTTTTGTAACAGCTCACAGTATTTTCTGAGGGACTGAAAAAATACGGTGCTGTTCCACTAAAAGCACTAGCACATTCTTGAAATAGTCTCAGAGAGAGAGCGTCATTAACAGGGAGAATCAGATACCATGCTCTTCTATGAGTCTGAATCAGAAATCTGGGAAAAAATTCTGGATGTATCTCTTTGCCTTCTTGTCCAGATTCAGAATCTCCAGAAAAAGAAGAATCCCTTTTAGTTTGATCAGAAACCACCTTACAAGAAGGACAAATAGCCTGAATTAGACCATGAGTTAGACCTAATAAACTACTCCTTTCCAGGGAAATTTTATCAGGGGCAGACACATGTTTAGTTTTCTAGTTCTTTTTGACAGGAAAATTGGGGGACAACGTGGTTGTTAATGGCAACAGCAGTAGTAGCTTTCCCAGGGAGAGGCACAACATTCTGACTAAAGTGAGGAAGACTTTCTTGCCCCTTTTTCCAGGGAAGACAACATTGGCTCCCCTTGCCCACTAATGGGGACCCAAGCAACTGCAGAGCATGTAGCTAACCCCCATCCACAGTGGCTGTAGGCAGCCACATGACTGAAAGATAAGTAATATTAGGAACCAGTTTTGGTGGCAACAGTCACTCAAATGTGGCTGAGACAAACTGCCAGTTAGCCTGCTGTGGTAGCACAGGATAGGTACTTAATTTTTTTTGTGGCTGGTACAAAGGGTACAAAGACCAACCATGATGCCACTAGTTTGCTCCATGGTCAAGTCAGAAATGGTGCCCATTTCACAGGGAAACCAAGCAGCACAAACTTGTAAAATCAAAGTCACAAAAAATGACTTTTTTCTCAGTAACATCACGGTAAAAAGCACTTTAATGCACACTGCCATCTCCAACACAGCTTTGCCAGAGGAAAAGAACAGTTTTAAAATGTTTGACAACTCTTAAAACTGATGTAAAAAAAAGTATTCTCCTGTTTAAAAGTACATTTAAGTCTTGTGACAGTCCATTAAAAACAAATTAACCAGAAAAATACATTTAAATAATAAATATTAAAAGTGAATGGTATTCCCCCAAAAGGAACTTATCTGCCCAGCAATGGAATTACACAATCTACCATTGAGCCTCAAAAACCTGCAGGAATAGTCTTTTCAGAGGCAGGAAACCTCTGAAGGACTTGGTGCCCAAACTTCTCTTTTTAGACAGCTCAGCTCAAGCTTCTTAAGGGTTTGAGTGCATGGAAGGTGCGCTAAAGCTTTGGATGCTGACCAGCTGTTATATTCTATGCAGGATGTAACCTATATAGCTTAGTCTACTGCAGTAGTCATCAGTATATGAACATATGCAGTTTCCTCATGTATAGCCTTCATTAAGGGTACAGTCAAAACTGTAAGAGGCCACATCACAGGGATTCCCTTGCAGTAATTTATCTTTGCTGTGTTACTGCCTTGCAGTACTCTGACAGTAAAATAACTCTGAGGGGAAGAAAGCCCTCTGGTGCTCTCTGTTGTACATAACTTGAGTGCTGTACACTATATGAGATTTTGGAAGGTTTAGAGAAGGAAAACCAAGCAACTCGAGTGAACTGTAAGGTCTACTGAATCATCTTTAGAGCTGTTGCCTGAAAGAGGCAGTCATCCAGGTAAGCATATATATGAATGCCCTTGGTTCTGTAGGCAGTTACTGAAGTCGGGTACTTTGTGAATACCTCAGCTGCATTAGTTAAATTAAAAGGCAAGGAGGTGAACTGGAAATAGCAATTCCATGCTTTACTTGCGAAAGACTGCCTATCCACCACAGCTATGGTTATATGCAGGAAGGAATCATTTACATCCAAGAAAGACAGAGGTAGAACGCCCAGCAAGGTTAAATTATGAATTTTAGTATCTTTAGAAACAATCTTAAAAGGTCTAAGGTGGGTCTCCATGTGTTATCTTTTCCTGGAACTAGCAGCACTATGGAGTAGAAGCCTGTTCCTACTCTTACTTTTAGTACTGTCCCTATGTCTTCCTGCAGTAAGAGGTCCCCCCAACAGACACACACTTTTAACCCATTGTCTGCTGATTATCAGGCTCCTGCCAGCCAGCTGACCCATTTGTTTCCCATTATCTTAGCAATGGTTGGCTGGGAGAAGCAGTCATTTAGGCAGTCATCTGGGGTGGTTTGTTTGTTCCCCATTATCTTAGCAATGGTTGGGTGGGAGAAGCACTAATTTAGGCAGCCATCAGGGGTGGTTTATGACTCTCTTTTTTTTTGCTGCTACTCAAACTCAAGTCACCTAGGCCAAAGTTAGGGCTCCATCTCTCTCTGCAGGTACACACACACACACACGCCCATATATATAGATATACATATATAAACTATATGTAGATATATATATTCCTCCGTGGATTGAGTGCAACATGAGGTCTTGATGCAGGGGTTGAACTAAGTGTATTTGATCTCTGGGGACCAGAGGGATTCCAGAGAACTTTCATCTTCTGTAGTTTTGTATCCCTTGTCATAAAATCTGAAGCACCTGTTGTGGAGGATTGCCTCTCGCTGTTTTACGAAGAGACCTAAATGAACCCCTATTCTTTCTGTGGGAGGGGCATGAGGAAGAAGTACTTTTGAGAGTGCGGGTTGGGAGCCAAGAGCTTGGATGAGTCATAGCTGTTCTCTGTTTGGGTCGTGGCTCTGCATGGCCCCCAGCTTTCCATTTTGGTCAGCTTGCTAGTTTTTTTTCTTATGGCAGCTTTACTTATCTTTCTGAAGTTTTTCTTTGTCTTGCTTCCTGCAGAAAGGCCATAAGTTAGTAGGGCATTTTCTACAATGTTTTAAATATCCATTTGAAATAACCAATTATCACCTGCAGTCTTCCCTTTTTCACCCAGTCTTTTAAACACATTATCTGCATGGGGGGTACAAAGAGAATTTCCTCTTCACTGGGGATATTAAGGAGTTCTGTTTTAGTGTGATCTGGCAGGAGCTGTGTCCTTAGTTATGCGTGCCTCCTTAAGACTGACCCTGTAGCTGTTGTCCTGCATAACACATTCACTGCATTACATCCACATTCCATGCAGTGCTTGGCCGCAGAGACCTTGCACTTTCTCATTGGGTTATTCTCTCTGTCGTGTAATCTCTTTCTTTAGCTGGGAAAGAACTTCAGCATGTCAGTTTGACAGTTAAGGGCATGGAAGGTCAGGCAAGACTATAAATAAACTTAAGCATAAGATTTCATGTCATCTAGCAGAAATCCACTCTAGTTGTAAAAACAGTGCACTAGCCAAATGCCTTTAACTGCATAGAAGACACACAGGTTTTAAGTTCAGATACTGGATCGCATAGACATTGGTGATCTTGAAGGTGATATCCTGAATGTACTGGAAAAACGTGAACTTATATGACAATTAAAGCTGAACTATTTCAAAGCCTGAACTAAATTACTTCTGTTCACTTAAGAGTGTACTGGATCGTAGAAAATTACTGCATTGTTTACAGGACTAATTGTATTTTATTTTTCCACTATCCTTCTTTATCCACTATAGTCTTTTTCCAATTTTCCTCAATCATTCCTTTCCAGTTGTTTTTTTAATACCATGGTAAATATTTAATAGTAGTGTGTACTATGTCTGTATCATCTCACCTCTTTTAGCTTAAATATAGAACACTTTTTTCCATTTTATTGCAAATTATTTTTAATATCAATACTAGCTAATTATTCTTTAATTGTCACACATCTTTTAATTAGAAATAGTTTTTTTAGGCTATGGTTAATTCTCAACAGTATTAATTTTAGAGGTATTTATTTTAAAGAGCAATTCTTTTATAATTCCATCTTTAGCAAAGCAACCTATTCTAATTTTCACCGTACAACTAGAAACTTTTATTCTGCTTGGGATGGGATTTGAAAGCTTGTATGTTATGGAATTGTAAACTAAGTTATCACGCATGCACATTACAACATGACTCGACAGTTTCTGGATTTTATTAAATATCTTTTTGTAGCGACTTGTAACAGTTTAGATAGACCATGGGTTCATTCTAAGGGCGTAAAATCTACTTATTGAAGGCAGCTCCCACCTTTTCGCCCTTCACTTTCACTAGATTTAAAAGGACACTTTTTTTCTGTCCCACATTGACCTGCACTAAGTTGATGTACTTTTCCTGGTAAACTTACTCATTAAATGTACATATGAGGTTGTGTTTTTGTTTTAATTTAGGTTTGCATGCTGATTAGTTTTAGTAAGATTTTTATATAGATTTTTTTTAGGGTTCTTGTACACAGACCTGAAGAAGTCTTGAGGGACTAAAGCGATCTTTGTTGACAATAATTTATGAAAATAGATTGTTTTGGACAATATCTTTTTTTTTTTTTATGTCAAAATAGAATATTTGTTTGATTGCCAAATGGTCTAAGGTTTAAATATTTTCAGCCGTGTATTTTATTGATCAGTCATTCTGATATCTTTTGTCCTATGAAGATAGACACATAATTGTCTATGCACATCTAACAAATGTAACAAGTAATGTCCTTCTGTTCTCATGTTTCAGTATTCTAACATGTGGGATCCTCTGCCCGAGGCGACCCAAACGTCCGACTCATATACAAAAACTTAGCCTGGCTGCTGTATGGTTTGTGGGATGTCACACTCAAGGACCATAAACCGTGGACCATAAATGCAACGTCCGCACACACAGACCTCAGAACTTCTCTGCCACCAGTCAAATATATCAGCGCTCTCGTTCAGCTCTGCGCAAATGACTCCTGAAAAAGATAAGTACCCCATTGGGGAATTTTTTCTCTCTTTTCTCTGCTAGCTTAGGTTGCTGTATAATTTATCTTTAGCTGATTCTGTCCACGTCATTTAGGAAGGGAAAATGCAAGTACAGTTGACATATTCTGCACAAAGACAGCCACGACTTCTGCTTATTTTGCTTAGGGCCTTCCCACATCTACAAAGCGTGTTCCATCTGCCAGTTATTTGTTTCTAAAGCACTGCGCAGCCCTTAAAGCTTTTAGTTGAGAATCGATTCAAACACCTTGTCTTAGGTATGGAATCGGAGCTAGCCATCTCGGTAGAACTGCCAAAAAAGGACAAAGTAGCTAGGCCAGATACTGCACCTCTGAGTACGGATGTCCTGCCAGCTGCTGGTGTATGGACTGAGGTACAGTGATAGGTTTGGCAACTTTGGCAGGTACCGCTTCAGATGCCACCCTTATTTCTCCAGTCTGCACATTCATGGAGGTACCTGCGATGTCGTCCTCCAGTGTCGGGGGGCGGGGGACAGGACAGGTTCACCCAAACAGCTAACATTACCTTCCATTACCAAGGAAGACGTTTCTAGTTCTAGTTCATGGACACTAGGCCTTCACCTACTCAAACAGGGCATAAGACTCCTTCTCTGAAAAGGAAACAGAAGTCTAAGCATCTGTCTCATCCATCCAAAGATTTGCCTGTTTGGCAAACATTTTCCCAATCTCTCTTTCAGGCCTTCTAGGCACTGACACCTACTTCATCACAGCCTCCTACTTCTCTTCCAACCTTGAGCCCCAGGCCTGCTTCTACTGGCCCATTGCCACATCCACAGACCCATGAGGAAGATTCTTCTTCCTCTAATTGAGTTCCTCTCCTATGCCTCACAGCTGGCTTCTCCCTTGGAATACTGCTCTCCTGATGAGGATTCCTTGGAAGGTGATTCCTCACCTGAGGACATTACCTTTGGGGAAACTATTTCCAAAACGAGGGAATACTTTAAATGGGATTCCACACAAATGATAGAAGTACAAAACAGGTATTTCAAGCTTCTGCAGATGAAATCTTCTTTCCCCTCAGCTATGCCTCCAGTAATCCCAGCCTATTTGGACGCTTTTGCCTCAGCTTCCAAGACTCCAGGGTCTCAGCCACCTGGCCCTAAGAGACCAGACAGGTTCTATAAAGTCCTTGATGACTTCAAATTCCTTATTAAACCTCCCTTGGCAGACCCAGGTGTTATTGCTGTCTCAGCAGACAAACAATCCAGTCAGCTGCCTCCTCCTTCCCTACTGCCATCAGATAAAGATAGCGAAGTGATGGATAGGTTAGAAAAGAACATTTATACTTCAACTCTGGCCTTTAGAGACCTAGTTTCACAAGCCATGAATCTGCTGTCCTCCATTCCAGATTCTCCAACCAAACCACAAGTTGCCTCTAAACTTTCTTTAGCTGCATAAGTCACTAGACACTCCAGGTGCAACTATGATGCTGCAGAAGCATCAGCTAGGTCAGTTGCATCAGCATCAGTCTTTTGTAGGTACTCCTGGCTTAGGCTACAGCCACTGCCTGATGATTTCAAAAACAAGGTTATGGATGCTCTTCTTGACAATAAGTTCCACTTTGGAAAACCATCAGCAGAACTGTTCAAAGACCTGCAGGAAAAGAGCAAGGAGCTGCAGGACCTCAGACAACCTTTGTTTCACCAGTGCCTAAGTTTCACAGAAACTGCTCTGCCAAACCAAGTTTTGTCAGGAAGGCCTCTGCACCATCTATCTCCAAATCTAGAAAAGGTGTCAGGAAACCTCCCTCTTCCAGACCTAGCACCCCTCAAACTAATCAAAGACAGCCCTGACAGGCCTAACAGTTAGTGACTGTCAAAACTCCCTTTACCGCCTTCCCCTTTCTGGCTGCCTCTGTCTCACTGTCTTCCCCTGTGGCAACAAATCACCTCAGACAACTGGGTTCTATAAGTTGTAGAAAAAGGGTATTTTATGACTTGGCAGGAAAAACCTTCTCAAAAAGGTATACCCTCCCTTCAAAAAAACAAATCTATCATATCCCTCAAGGCATTCACGATCTGGTCCTACAGGGCACAATAGAAAGAGTGCCCCAGGGCAAGGAAGATCATGGCATCTATTCCAGGCCCTTCCTAGTCCCAAGAAAAGGAAGGTCCATGGAGACCCATCCTGGACCTGTCTCTTCTAAACCCCTTCCTGCATGTACCCACTTTCCACATGCTGTTCCTGCAAACACTTCTTCCACTCTTGACACCCAGTACTTTCATGGCCACTTTAGACCTGAAGGAGGCTTATCTTCACATACCCGTCCACCCAGCCTTTCACAAATTCCTGCATTTTGTAGTGCAGTCTTTGCAGTGTCAGTTTACTGCCTTACCGTTTGGTTTGTCTGCAGCACCAAGGGTATTTACAAAATGTCTAGCCCGAGTGGCCTTTTGTTGAACAAAAGGCATTCAAATCTTCCCATACTTAGATGGCCTCCTCATTCAGGCAGTGGATCCAAGTACCCTGCAAAGCCACCTTCAATTAACCATTTCCCTCCTTGAAAGCCTGGGCTTCACAGTCAACCTTCACAAGTCCTCCATTATTCCTTCCTAAGACCAGATCTTCTTGGGTTGCTGAATAAGAATGGATTTGATGAAGGCCTTTCTCCCACCAGAAAAGGTCAGTTCACTGACCAACGTTTTTCAAAAACTGCTCTTAGTCAATTGCATTTTAGCTAGGGAATTCCTTTGCCTCCTTGGTCTGATGGCAGCCACTCTCCCCATGTTACCTCTTGCCAGACTACACCTGAGGAAGTTTCAGTGTTTTTTGAAGAATGTACGGACCCAGCAATGCCCATCCACTAGAGTTTCAAGTGCAATTCCTTCCATGTCTAAAGAAAGAAATCAGGTGATGGATTTAGCAAATTCATCTGAATCCAGGACTTCCTTTACAGCCTCCCACTGCAGTTCAACAGATGTACACAGATGCATCAGATCTGGGGTGGGGGGCCACTATGAATGGACTCAAGGTGCAGGGCCAATGGGAACCCCACTATTGGATAAAGCACATCAACATCAGGGAAATGGCTGCCCTTCTCGTAGCACTGAAGGCATTCCTTCCTATCATACATCCAGGTCCCCTCAGAGTCTTTACAGACAACACCACAGTCTTGTGGTACATTAACAAGCAAGGGGGACCAAGTCTTACAATGCAGACTGGCCATCCGAGTATGGGAGTTGGCTACCCTCTCCAAGGTAACACTACAGGCAGTGTACATCCCATCACAAAACAGCAATCAGGTGGATGCTCGAAGATAATTGTCTCAAAATCACGAATGGATGTTGCACAGAGATGGTTTCCTGGGCATAGTCCACTGGTGGGGTACACCACAGATAGAGCTCTTTGCCTTCCCTCAGAACAGACAACTACAGCTGTTTTGCTCAAGGTCCCCTTCCCCACAAGCCTGGAGAGAAGACGCCTTCACAGTCTCCTAGAAGGGGAAGTTTCTGTATGTATTTCCCCCATTCCCTCTTATACAGAACATCCTGCTGAAGATGTAGCAGGACAAGCCAAAAATGTTGCTCATGTTCCTCTTTTGGCCAAGGCAGCACTGGTTCCCCCTTCTTTTGTCACTAGCCAAGGGCAGTCACCACAAGTTGCCTCACAAGGTGGACCACATCACACAGTTATCCACCCACACCTGCAAATTGTCAGACTAACTCTGTGGGTGATAAACTTTTGATCCTGTTTAGACACCTTTACTCAGAGGATATGCTGTCTGTCCGGCAGGAGTCCAGAAAACCCACTACCAGAAGATCCTACTTATCCAAATAGAAAATGTTCTCCACTTGGTGTCTTCACAGACATCTAGATCCCTTTCAGGCAGATATACCTCTAGTTTTGTCTTATTTGTGTGAACTTCTAAAATCTGAACTTTCATATTCCTCAGTGAAAGTCCATTTCTCAACTATTTCAACTTGCTTACCTCTCAGTCCACCACTACTATCCAGATTAGAGGTGAAGCTCTTTCTCAAAGGGGTCCTTCACATCAGACCACCGAGAAAACCCATCCCTCCTCCTTGAAATTTGAATTTTATTCTGGAAAAAATCACTACTTCTCTGTTTGAACCTGTAGCTTCCGCCACTTTAAAGATATGCACTTGGAAAACAGTGCTCCTTGTAGCCCTAATTTCGACCAGAAGAGTCTCAGAGTTACAAGCTGTCGTGGCTAACCCACCTTACCTCATTTTTCATAAGGATAGGGTCTTTCTCTTCGTACAACCCCCTCCTTCATGCCTAAAGTGATCAGTGAGCTATCCCTTAAACCAATCTATTCTTTAACCCACTTTCTTTCCTTCTCCTCAGAATGACAGTGAAGAGAGTACCATTCCCTTGGTGTTCACAGACAGCTTAGATCCTGTCTGGATAAGACTAAGGACATCAGAAAGTCCAACTAGTTTTGTATCCTTTCACCCCAGCGCTCTGGAGAAAGCTGTATCCAAACAAAGTACATCTTCATGGATTTCCAAAACATTATCTTTCTGCTACTCTTCCCATGGGAAACAGTTACCCTTCACAGTCAGAACCTACTCAGCCTTAGCTGTGGCCTCCTCTGGGGCATTCTTCAAAGGGCTAGATACAGCCACCATTTTAGAGGCTGCCACATGGTCTTCAGTCCACACTTTCAGAAACATTATAAACTGGACTGCATCTGTAGGGCTAGGGCAGGATTTGCTAAAGCCATCCTCCATGGATTTTGGAGACTGAATCCTCTTCCACATCCCATAGCACATGCTGAGTGTTGGTATTCTCCCACATGTTAGAATACTGCAACATGAGAATAGAAGGACATAGAATAGTTGTGTAAAATCTTACCATAAACCTAGATGTACTTCTCTACCATGTTGGAATATTCCTATTCCACCCTCCTACCCCCTCTAAGACCTTTTCCCTTTCTGGATGGCATTCTTTCAGCTTGCCTTAGACTGTTGTCTGACTGGGGCATTCAGTTCTGAGGTCTGAGTGCGGACGTCGCATTTATGGCCCACGGTTTACGGTCCCTGAGTATGATGTCCCATGTCCCATATAGCAGCCAGGCTAAGCTTTTGTATATGAGCTGGACATTTGGGTCACCTTGAGCGGAGGATCCCACATGTTAAAGTACTGCAGCATGAAAGAGGACATCTATGGTTATGGTAAGATTTTACACAACTATTCTTTCTCTTTTGTTAGAGTAGTTTGGGAAGAAGACTGGTAGATTGATACACTGATTAATGTTGACATGTGGCACTGGTTCTTAAGGAGACACTATCCTTATGAAAAATGAGATACGGAGGTTTCACCGATAATGCCTGGATGTCTGAAATTTGTCTGGTGGAAGTGATGGCAACTAAAAACAAGGTCTTCCAAGACAAAAATTTAAGGCCACAATTATGGGCAGACTCAGGGTGGAAGATTCAAGAACTGCAGTGACAGACTGAGATCCAGTGGTGGCATGGAATCTTTAAAAAGAGGTTTAAGAAGAATTGTGCTGTGCAAAAAAGCTTTACATAGTTTGTGAGAGGCTAGTGAGCAGCCATCAAACCCAGTGTGGAAATTAGAAATTGCTGCCAACTTGGACGCTCACTGTTGAGGAACTGGCCCCTTAGTTAAAAAGGCAGTATCAAGAACTCCAGCACATGACTAATTCGGGCAGAGAAAGGGTCTACATGCTTTTGATTAGCCTAGTCTTAAATATTTTCCACTTACTAGTGTAAAGTTTCCTAGTGGGTGGCTTAAGGGAAGACGACAAGATGTGAAGAACAGGGGAAGAGAACATCAATTGTCTGGCTATTATTGGAACTGGAGAAACAAAGCTGTCAGCTTGAGGTTTGGTAGGTCTGGATGTGTCATGCCCATCTGGTGAGACAGGAGATCTGTAGTTGGGTCCAGAATTCAAGTTTGGTGAATTAAGTGAGGCCACAGGAAGGGAAAACAAATCTGTCAAGACCAAAAGGATGCAATGAGGACGACCTTGGTCTTCAACCTGGAAGCTGTCTGAAGGAAATTTGGAATTAGGGGAATTGGGGGATATGCGTAAAGTAATCCGGGGGGGCAGTCATGGAGAAGAGCAGCCCTCTGTGACTCCCCTATGAGGAGATTAGGGCAAAATATCTGCTGCACATGATGTTTAGGGGAGATGCAAAGAGATCACAGCAATCATAGCAAGGGTGGCCCCACTTGTGGAATATTTGTTACGCAACTTTCTGGTTGAGGGACCATTCATGAGGTAACAGTATGCACCTGCTCAGCTTGTCTGCTAGCATGTTGGATTTCCCCAGAATATGCATTGCTAAGAGAAAGCAGCTGGAATATATTGCCCATTGCCAAACCCTTAGTGCTTCTCGACATAGGGAGTATGATCTGGTTCCTCCTTGCTTGTTGATGTACCAATCCACTGACATATTGTCTGTCTGAATTGCAGTCATTCCTGTTGGGAGAGCATCCTGAAAGGCTTGCAGCACTAAAAGCACTGCTCTTAACTCCAGTATGTTGATTTGCAAATTGGCCTGTTCGGGGGACCACATGCCTTGGACATTCTTTCCCAGGTACCAAGGCCATAGTGACCACAGGTGGATGACTTTTCTTGCCATGATGAGTTGACACCTGGTTGAGTGATAATGAGCCAATCATCTAAGTATGAAAACACACAGAATACTTGCAGTCTCAAGTGAGCTGCTACTACTGCCATACATTTAATGAACTCCCTAGGGGCTGTGGTGAGACCAAAGGGCAGTGCTCTGAACTGATAATGACGGGCTCTTAGCCGGAAGTGTAAGAATGTCCTAGATCGCCTGTTTATTTTTATATAGTACGCATTCTGGAGATCTTTTGAGCACATTTAGTCACCCTTTTCCAAAAAACAGAAGACTGGACTGAACCGTGACCCACACACACCCTAGCTGGGAAGCATCTGTGGTCACTATGGCCTTGGGCTGTGAGGGGGACAAATGGCTGACCCTGTAGCAATTGATCCAGTTGTATCCACCACATCAAACTTTTGTTGCACAAGTTGGTAGTTCGTATTGGAGTGGACAGGAGTATTTGAAGAATCGACCACTGATCCACCACATCAAACTTTTGTTGCACAAGTTGGTAGTTCGTATTGGAGTGGACAGGAGTATTTGAAGAATCGACCACTGAGATGCTGACATCTATTGGAGAATTCTCACGTGAAGCCTGGCTAGTGGAACAAGTTATCACTGTTGCCATTGATCCTATTGCTTGTAGAACTAGATGAGCCAAGATTGTGGTACTGCTAAGTAGCTTATTGACTTGTGACCTTAAAGTTTGAACTTTACATAAAGAGCCTAAAGAGAAGCGCTATATATATATATATATATATATATATATATATATATATATATATATATATGATGTGTGTGTGTGTGTATATATAGAATTGTTGGAGGGAACCATCTTGAGCTTAGGACAGGTATGCACCCTAAGCATGTGTTTCCACATGTTGTTAATGGGCAATTTCTTAAAGCTTCCAGGATATGCACCAATGAGCAAGATTATGTGAATGACAGACAATGCTTGAAGGAATATTTTGTAAGTTGAGGCTATAAGCAAAGAGAAATACATGAAGCAGTGTTGGAAACTGAAGCCCAACGGCATACTAGGGGACGAGCATATTTTATGGAAAGGGGTGAACAAAGGATGTGTGGGGATGTTTTGAATGTCACTAATTCTACAGAAGGCCTAAGATGTTTTCTTACATACAGCAATGATATTAGACATGTCTGTCAGATTATAAGAAATAACTGGAAGATTCTTACAGTGGACGATAGTGTGATGCCCGTGCCCTGGCCCAGCAATTAAGGAGCCTCAATCCTCACCACTAACACCAGGGAGAGCTTTTCATATATAAGGAAAGGATAACAAATACACACAGTAAAGTGCAATTTCCCTTAAGAGCATACAGAGTTCACAGTCCGGTGCTGGTTTCTCCCTTGCTCTCCAGGTCCCCAATAAGACTTCCCACTGGCACAGCTATAGGGTCCAGACCTTAGCCAGCTGGGCAAGCTAAAATCTCCAGTACCCTCTCTGTCCAACCAGTGCTTCGTGTCCCTGCCCAAGTAGCTGACACACACACACACACACACACACACACACACACACACACACACACACACACACACACACACACACACACTTCGAGATAAGAGTTATACAACCACACAGATACTCCTGGGAAAGGCTGGCACAGGTTCTCCAGCTGTGCCCCTATTACCCAGACTATACGGTAGTACCCTGCCATCACCCAGCTAATATTTATCACCTACTCAAAGGCCCTTAAAGGGGTGTCCAATTATTTTATTTTATTTATTTTACATTTGTTGACCAGGCTAGTCTAACTGGATATATGTCCATTTTCAGTAGAGGCCCGGGGAGAAAAGCTCCAAAGACATGATACAATTTAAAGTACACAATCAACAGATATTATAATAATATAAAAAAATAGCAATTATCATAGTAAATAAAAAAAAAAGTAATTGATATTGGTAATGTGCAGTATAACCTAGAGGATTTAAAAGGGTGTACACTGAGGTTAAGAGTCAAAAATAGTACGAATTGAGTGTATGGAGACATAGTACAGGTTAGGTCAGCAATAGAGAAAAGGAAGTTGGAAGTGTAGTGATGATACAGTGGATTTGCTTAACAAAAGGTATCAGTAATATAAAAAAAGGTAGACAAGTAAAAATATAGTAAGATGGAAGATGTAACAGAGGATAGTAAGGACTAGAAAGGTAAGATGAATTTGTAGAGGTATTATTAATGTGCAATATTATTATCCAGTTGGTAGTTGTGACTAAACTGTCAAGGCTTATTTAGAGTGACTTGGACAGTAAACTCTATAAACATGTAATTCAGCATTCATATTTACAAATGACAAAATTATGTATAAAATCCTATCTGGCTAGGCTGGCAGCCTTCACATTTCTCTACCAATCTTCATAACCCCCCCCCCCCCGGAGAACTCAAACTAATTTTTCAAATGGCCCTTGAGAAACGCTACTTGAGAGGGTTACGTCTGTCTGTGGGTGCCTTACCCAATTCTCTGTCTTGAGAGCCCATCTGCATTGGCATTGCAACTCCCACTGCGGTGCTGCACTGACATATATGCTTGCAACCCCAGGCTCCATCTAAGCAACTTGGCATTTTGCTGGCTGACTCTGTATTAGGGGGTTGTGATGTGTCATAACTGTGAATTTTCTTCCATACAGATAAGGCTGAAGTTTCTGCAGTGTCCACACTATGGCTAGACATTCCTTTTCTGCAGCTGCATAGCATTCCTCCCTGGTTTGGAGCCTACAACTGAGATAAACCACTGGGTGCTATTCCCCCTCTGAAGAAATCTGGCTAAGTACAGCCCCCACCCCATGGTTCGGAGCATCCACCTGTACAAGAAATGTTTTGCTGTAGTCTGGACTGGCTAACACAGGGGGTCCTCCCAAAGCTTCTGGAATGCCTGCTTACATGTTGGGGTCCACACTACCTTATCTGGCCTGTTCTTCATTGTCAGGTCTGTAAGGGGAGCAGCTGTGGTACTATAACTGGAGACAGACTTTCTGTAGTACCCTGCTGTCCCTAAAAATGCCCTCACCTGCTTTTTGGTAACAGGTGCAGGCCATGCCTGAATGGCTTCCACTTTGGCAGGTTCTGGCCTTATCTTACCACTCCCCACTCTGTGGCCTAGGTAGGAGACCTCTGCCATACCCACCTGACATTTGCTCGGCTTAATGGTCAGCCCTGCCCTCTGTAGTCTGCCCAGCACCTCCCTCACATGTTGAAGGTGCTCTGGGGCAGGAATGGCTGTAGATGGCAATATCATCTAGGTAAGCAAGGCAAACTCTCTTGCTAGGATATTATCTACCAGCCTCTGGAAAGTCGCTGGGTATTCTTCAACCCAATGGGCATCTTTGTGAACTCATACAAGCCAAAAGGAGTCACAAAGGCTGACTTCTCTCTACCACTGGGAGTCAAGGGCACCTGCCAGCAGCCCTTGGTAAGATCAGTGGTTGTAAGATACTTAGCTCCACCCAGCTGCTCTAGGGCCTCATCTGCCTTAGGCATGGGATAAGCATCTGACTGTGTGTGACTATTTAATTTCCTGTAGTCTACACAGAACCTGGTGCTGCCATCCTTCTTAGGCACCAGCACCACTGGGGAGGCCCAGGGACTGTTGGACTCTTGAATCATCCCTAGTTCCAACATCTCCTGTACCTCCTCCCTCAGAGTCTGTCTGACTCTCTCAGGTGCACCCTATAAGGGGCCTGCCTAATAGACCTTTGGGGTCCTGTATCCACCTGGTGCTGCACCAGGTGGGTGCACCCTGGTTTCCCAGTGAACATATCCCCAAATTCCTGCAACACTGCTCAGATTTCTCAAACCTGGGTAGAAGATAGCTGCTGGAACATTGCTACCTCTTCCACTGAGGTGTCAGCCCGAGCCTCACTGAGGAGATCAGTCCCCAGATCTCCCACAGACTCCTCCTGCAATCCACTACAAATGCTCAGCACATGGGCCCTCCCTATCATGGTAAGGTTTCAACATGTTAGCATGGTACCATTTTAGCCCCTTCCGTCTGCCTAGCAGTTCCACCATGTAATTAACATCACTTACCTTTCTTACCACCTTGTAGGGACCCTCCCAAGCTGCTTGCAGCTTGTTCTGTCTGACAGGAATGAGAACCATTACCTGCTGCCCCACAGCATACTCTCTAGCTCGAGCATTCCTGTCATACCGCACCTTTTTCTGCTGTTGGGCGTCTGCCAGGTTCTCCTGGGCCAAGCCCATGAATTCCCTGAGCCTTGTCCTGAGGTTTAGGACGTATTCCACAACAGACTCCTTGTGAAACTTGCACTCACCTTCCCACTCATCTCGAATTAAATCTAGAGGTCCCCTCACCCTATTCCCATACAGCAACTCAAAGGGTGAAAAACCTGTGGATTCCTGGGGAACCTCTCTGTAAACAAACAACAAATGGGACAAATATTTGTCCCACTCCCTCTTAAACTGATCTGCAAATGCCCGTAGCGTGGACTTGATTGTAGAGTTTAACCTCTCAACAAGACCATTAGTCTGGGGGTGGTAGGGGGTCATCTTCATGTGCTTTACCCCACAGGACTTCCACAGACAAGCCAGCAGGTCTGACATGAAATTGGCACCTCTGTCAGTATTTCTTTTGGGAAACCTACCGTGCTGAAAATCTCTAACAAAGCATTTGCCACCTTCTCTGCCTCAATGGAGGACAAAGCCACTGCCTCAGGGTATCATGTAGCATAATCCACTACCATTAGGATATACTTTTTTCCCTGTGGAACTTGGGGTACTCAGAGGACCCACAATATCCATAGCTACCATCTGAAATGGCTCCTCAATCACAGGCAAAGGCATCAAAGGAGCACCCTGCCTCCTGCCTTGCCTACCTTTTGGCACTGCTCACAGGTCCTGCAGTACCCTGTTACATCTCTGGAAATCCCAGGCTAATAGACGTTCTGCATAATATGCCTCTTTGTACGTTGTATGCCCATATGACCTGCAAAGGGGGAATATCATGGGCTATGGCTAGAAGCGCAAGACTGTAGGCACTACCAACTGCTGTACTCTGTCACCTTCTAGCCCTCCCTCAGGGGTCCACACTCTGTATAGTAATCCCTTGTCTCAGTATACAGATTCCCCCTTTCCTTGATAATCTGGTGCTTCCCTAGCTACCTGCCTCAGGCCTTGCATTGTAGGGTATGAGAGCTGAGCCTGTCATAACTCTCTCCTTGTAACACTTCCCAGCTCCCCTTCCACAGGAATTCTGGCATCCTCTGACAGTGGTGCCTCACTGTCAGCCTGGGTGCTACTACTCACCTCTTCCTTTGCAGTCACTCTTTCCAAGGGATCATCAGTACCTACAAGCAGCTGTGGCTCACCTTCGGTCTCACTGCTACAGAGTAGCTCCCTCCCTGACGTAACCACCTCAGCAGGCCTGGCTGCAAGTATGCAGTCTGTCTGCGTCTCCCCAGGCTACCAGACCCACATGCTTGTCTCCTAGCCTCACTGCATGTAACTGCATAAGCACATGGTACTGCCTACTCCAAATCCTTCCCTATCAGGACATCTGCAGAATGGTAGTTTGGTACCCTTGTTGTCTCAAGAAAACCTACTATTGGCATTTTGTCTTTCCCACTTACTGGAGCCCTCAACTTTTGTTCCTCACCTTGCCTCCATGGACACCTGTATGCCACTTGGCCCCACTGGTTGCATTCAAAACATTTAACCCTAGCTCCTGGATTTGTACCTGGACTAGTGGCTTCCCTTGCTACTGGCAGATTTTGTTGTGGCAGTCTGTGCTGCCCACCATGGGTTCCGTTAGACCTATGAGCAGTACTGGGAGGGTCCCCTTCCTGTGCAGGGCTGCCCTGCTTGCCAGGTGTAGTTCTCCCTTCTTCCCCAACTCATCTGAAGTAGCACATTGTCTATCAGCTAGCCAGATCCTCAGGCAAAGTGCTAAGGGCTTGTTCCTTCACCAAAAGGTCTGCCAGCCCTTCAAAAGTGGTGACCTGACATCCACTCACCCCCACCTATGGAAATAAGTGCTCAATTCAGCAACATGTTCACACACACTTTCATCTGCCTTGCGTCTATGCTCACAAAACTTTTTTCTATACATTTCAGGTGTTGGCTTAAAAAACCTCTAATAGACAATTTTTACAGCAGTGTGGTCAAAACATACGTCAGACATTTTAGATAATACAGTTACAGCTTTACTGTGGACTAAGGGAGTCAGGAATCGTACCCAGAGCCCTTGGTCAACTTCATACTGTTTACATACCCTCTCAAACACATGAATGAAACTATCAAAAATATCCCCCTCTTTAAACTGCGGAAGAAATTTACTGACCTTTTGTGCTTCTGGAGTCCAGTTACTCCCTTCCCCATTACCTCCATGACTGTGGCGAAGAGTCAGCATCTCCTTCTCATGCTGCCTCTGCCTCTCTTTTTCCTCAGCTTCTAGGCGTAGCAGTTTCTCCTTCTCCTCACACACTAGACGCCTCAGTCTCTCAGCTGCTTCTAATTCCACACGCCTGGCCTCCAACTCAAGTCTCTTTAGCTCCAGCTGGATTTTTAAGTCCACTGCAGAAAGGTTGAGCTGTCCATTCTCCGAGGGTACTACATCTCCACTGCCAGTCTGATTGTCCTCCTGGTTGCTGTATTCTGGTGCAGCTGTAACCAAGGCTGCAATCAGGCCTGCCTTAGTCAGGTTTCCATGCACCAGTCCCCTAGCCTGGCACATCTCCACCAGCTGGCTCCCTGTCAGCTTTCCATACTCCTCTGTTGACATGCTGCCTGCTCACCCTGACTAACTAAGCTAACAAAAAAATAAAACAATTGTGATCTGAACTCTAAGTATTCACTGCGTGGCTGTTTTAGAGTACAAAACACCTTCAAAGCTCACTGTGCACAAGCTACAGGATTCACTCTACCCACATCACTACTTACAAGCCAGTTAGTATTTGCCAACTAATTAATATGTGATGTGGATAACCCAAAATTGCCAAACAATTAATATGTGACGCCCGTGCCCTGGCCCAGCAATTAAGGAGCCTTAATCCTCACCACTAACACCAGAGAGGGTGTCTCACATATGAGGAAAGGATAACAAATATACACAGTAAAGTGCAGTTTCCCTTAAGAGCACACAGAGATCACAGTCAGTCCAAGTCTGGTCGCTCCCTTACTCTCCAGGTCCCCAATAAGGCTCCCCACTGGCACAGCTATAGGGTCCAGACCTCAGCCAGCTGGGTAAGCTAAAATCTCCAGCACCTGTCCAATCAGTGCTTCGTGTCTCTGCCCAAGTAGCTCACACACACACACATACACACACTTTGAGATAAGAGTTATACAACCACACAGACACTCCTGGGAAAGGCTGGCACAGGTTCTCCAGCTGTGCCCCTATTACCCAGACTATACGGTAGTACCCTGCCACCACTCAGCTAATATTTATCAACTACTCAAAGGCTCTTAAAAGGGTGTCCAATTATTACTGTGCAGTATTATTGTCCAGTTCGTAGTTGTGACTAAACAGTCAAGGCTTATTTATAGTGACCTGGTCAGTAAACTATATATATATATATATATATATATATATATATATATATATATATATATATATATATATATATAATGTACTCTAGAGCTTAAATTATCTCTACACAAAACAGCCACAGTTAGAAGGTTTTATAATATTTAATAATAATTAAAACCACAATACAATACTTTCGACTACACAGTGCTAGTGAAGAGTTCAGAGATCACACAGAAATACTTAAAGTAAATCAGTAGTGCTGTTCTGACATCACAGAAAAACACTTAGTCTAATCATTCTAGTTCCTAGCTATTTCTAAAAGAAAACACAAGTCTAAGATAACTTACATATGAGCAAGACAGTGCTGTGAGTTGAATGATCAAGACAAAATTGCTTGTATCTCTCTTGGTCTCTCTGTTTAAATTGAAATTGCAGTCCTGATTTACATTACATAATTTTTACACCTTCCTGGGGTTCCCAGGCTGACAGAAACTGCATTTACATTCTTTTGCACCTAGGCAGAAACCAGAGCAATAAAAGACATTCCACATGTAAATTCTGGTCATTAACTTTAGCCGTAAAACAATAGGCAAGAAGCCTTCATCTAGCCTGGCCGGAGCCGAATTGTAAACATCAAAAAAGTCATGAAATAATTTCAATTTCAAAGGACAGACAAGAAATTCTTGACTTAGTTTTCTTTACAGCAGAGGGCAATGTTGCTACATTGTTTTGAGTTCAACATTTCACAGCACATTCTTTCATTTAAGAAAACAAGCCTGTAATTCAACAGTCATATTTACAAATGACAGAATTATGTATAAAATCCTATCTGGCTAGGCTGGCAGCCTTCACATTTATCTACCAGTCTTCACAGATAGCATCAAAGATATTATGCAGGGATGGGAGTTTTAATAAGACTGTCTCAACATCAATGCAAACTGGTACTTTTCCTTGCAGGCAATGCATCATCTAAGGACTTATGCAGATTTTTCCACAAAGAATGTGATACGTTTCTGAATGTGACTCGTGCAGTAGTTTTTATGTTGGCAAGACAAACAGATCACTCAAAGATCGCGTCTTGCAACATCTCAGTGACATTAGCCTTTGTAATAGAACTAATGCCTTATTTCAGCATATTTCAGTTCATGCTGGACATAGTTTTTGCTTTACAGTATTGGAAATTGTTCCTGAAAACTTGAGGTGGGGATCTGACAAACAGAACTGAGTCTATTGAAGCATGTTGGATAGTGGATTTGCAGGCAGATAAACTACCTTGACTACCTGGATTAATGACAAGGTGCCTTTAAAATGCCTGTTGAAAGGGAGGAAATTAAGGAGATAATTTTATTGGCTGAATCAGTACTGGGATTCTTTAAAAATGAAGATGTGGTTTCTGTTGAGATTTGATGAAGGCAAATGCTGAAAGTGCTTATCTCTTGTTGTTTTATTTCATTTTATTATTTATATTCTGTATGTTGTGATTAAAGTTTTTATTTATTTTATTCTTAACTGTGGGACCTCCTTGCTGTGGTGTCAGCCGAACTTGTGTGTTTTCTTGTTCAGTTAACTGCTTTAGCAGTTCCTGGAGAGTTTGTCCTGTTTAAAGTTTGAACTCTGGGAAGGGAGGCTGTTGTTGACCTTGTGTCTAGTAGCGCCCTTATGAATTCTAGAATTTGAGTTGGGTCTAGATTTCACTTCTCAGAATTTATGGATGACTTTTCTTGCCATGATGAGTTGATGCCTGGTCGGAGTGATAATGAGCCAATCGTCTAAGTGTGGAAACACATGGAATACTTGTAGTCTCAAGTGAGCTGCCACCACTGCCATACATTTAGTGAACTCCCTAGGGGCTGTGGTGAGACCAAAGGGCAATGCTTTGAACTGATAATGACTGGCTCCTAGCCAAAAGTGTAAGAATGTCCTGGATCGCCTGTTTATTTTTATATGATAGTACGCATTCTGGAGATCTGTTGAGCACATTTAGTCATCCAATTCCAAAAACAGAAGAATGGACTGAACCGTGACCATCCGGAACTTTGTCTTTCGAATAAATCTGTTTAGGTTGCTCAGATCCAGAATTGGTCTCCAGTCCTCTGTTCTCTTTAGCACCAGAAAGAATCTTGAGTAAGTTCCATATCCTTTCTGGTCTGGGGGACCTCTTGGATGAGTTTTGTTTAGCAGCTTTTGTATTTGAATGGCTGCTTGACCCCTCTGATTGGGTGGAACATCGGGGATTTTTCTGGAAAATGGAGGAGGGAGGGAAAATGAAATTGTATATCCTCTGGATGTAATCCTTTGCACCCAAGTATCATTTGTTATTTCTAGCCAAGCTCTCTGGTGCAGGGACAAATGATCCCTGATTGCCCCCAGTGGGTGACAATCTGGCCTCCATTCAGGAGCACTGAAAGAGTTTGCCAAAGAATGGTTCTCTGGACCCCTGGTGTTGCGGACCTTCTCTGCCTGGAGGGTGGCATCTACCATTTGAGATTCCCTCTCTGCCTCGGGGGAAGACCCTCCACATGTGTGCTGGAAAGATCCTTGTGATTTTTTAAACCACATCTTTCCACCACCCCCCCCCCCCGTGATTCCTCAACAAGGATCTTTGGGAGGTGGAAAAACATATGCCCGTAGCAGAAAGGGTCTTTCCATCCTTCTCACACCTGGACAATGTATATTTCACTCTGGGGTCAAACAGAGATGAGCCGTCATTAGGAGCATTCATGAACAGAGACTTAAAAGCTCCACGAAGTCACACAAACTCATCCAGGCGTGTCTCCTGATGGCTACACCTGAACCCACTACTCTTGAAGTTCTTTCTGCCATATTAGAAATAAGCCTCATGGACGAGTTCTATATCAATTGAAGGGTCGCCAGCTGTGAGGTGATGGAGTCCTTCACATCCTCAGACACAGTTCCTGTAAGGGCATCTGAGAGTTCCTTTGTCAGATCCCTTTGTAATCTAGTCAAATGTGCCAGATAGTTCAGGGATTTCAAGGCGAAGGTCCCTGAAATGTAAAGACACTTCCCAAACCTGTCCATCACCTGCGACTCCTTGTCAGGGGAATGAGGGGGATGAACAGAGGAACTTTCGTCGGCTAGTTCCTTTCTGGTGGCCGCCGCTACAACCATGGTATCAACAGCAGGGCCCTTGGACCGGAACTGCTTGTCTTCTGGAGGGGGTCATACTTTTATCAGGCTTTCTTGGTATGGGCTCAGTGGTGTCAGGCTCCTTCCTTGCCTGCTGCAAGACCAGTTCGAGGAGCTGGTTGGCAGGTGGAATCACCCAAGACATAGATGGGCTGGTATCAAATGCCTCCAGGAGCACAGATTCCTCTGATGGATTGCTGGGCTACCAGCCACCTCCTGTTTTACGATTTTGAGGATGTCTCCGAATGAGACGTCTGCAGGAGGTGACTGTGGGGATCCTTCACCCTTCTCAAAATTTGTGTCTTCAGTGACAGATTCTGGAGAATCCAGATGCTTCCTATTACATGTCCTCTTCCGAGGGACCTCCTAAGTGGGATAATCTGGGGAAGTATCAGAATAGGTAGAAATACCTAATTTGGTGTCCTGAGGTGTGGTACCCCCTGCCCTGTGGGAGGGTTAGCTGAGACTCTTGACGCAGAGCAGGGGAAGATAACAGGACCCATCTGGGTCATGGAAGCTGACAGATCTCTGTCCAGAGTCCTAAAGGCTGACCTTCCTGTAATGGGGTAGGAACCTGGGTCTGAAAGAAGGGCTTTTCTGATCCTTGGTCCTTTCCTGCTCTGAGGAAATTCCCCCCAAGGCAGAAGTCAGAGCAGATGGTGCTGAAGCCCTAGGAGTTGACTGAAATACCTCGGATCCAACAGGGTAGAATTGGCTCCAGGAGCTCTCTGGATTCGATAGCATGGAGGAGCTCAGAGCAAGCTTTGAAGCTGAGGATACAACAGTCTTCAGATCCGAAGGAGACAGGCCTGGACAACTCAGATCCAATGGCTCCAAACCCACAGAGGGAGTCTGAGGAGGAAGAGTTAGAGGTGGTGTCTTGGATATATGGGCTTCCTGACCTGAAGGGGTAGGAGCTGAAGCAACAACTGGGAGACTCTGTGCTGAAAGTGTCTTGTGTCTCTACCCTTTCCATATCTTCTGCAGTCTGGCTCCTAGAAGAGGAGTGGACTGCCTGGAAAGAGAATCCAGCCATTTAACGGAAAGGAGAACGCACTCTTGATGGATAGGGCCCACAGATGGGGGAGTACCTTGTCCCATGAAGTATGCCAAATAGTCTAGGAGGATCTGACAAATCCTTAGTTTTCGGAGACTGTAGATCTGAAGAAACAGTCCGATCCAAAGACTGACTTTTTACTTTTGTCTGATCCGAGGGGAGGTTTGAATCCAGTAATTTAATTTTCTTTTTCTTGGATGTATCTGAGGAAACTGTGGGATCTGAAGAATGCCTTTTTGAAGTTTTCTTCAAGGTCATAGAAAAAACAGAAGAGCAGCTTGGAGATGAATGAGACAACTTTTTGGATGTCTCTCCAGAGATGACGTCACCAAAGGAAGATGGTAAAAGCCTCTTCATGATTAATTTGTTCTTGCGTTCCACTAACACTCGGGAGTTGAAGGCATGACATACCTCACAACTCTCTTGCAGATGGAGGGGGCCGAGACAGTAGACACAAAGGATGTGCGAGTCAGAGAAGGGAATCTTTTGTCCGTGCTTCCCACACGTCTTAAAACCCGCAGGTGTTTTTTTCTTTTTCAGCCATGTTAAGCACAAACAGTTATAGGAACTACACAGAAGAAACTGCAACACTACCAGCAAAAGGCAGCAACAAAACTGAAAGCAAAAACAACTATCAATAATATTGAGAGAAAAAAACTTTTTTAACAAGAAAGAGAGGGAAAGGGACTTCCTGCAAAGTTAGTAAGGCTATGATAAACGTAGATGGGTAAGGGAGAGAAAACATGGAGAAAGAGTTACGATTAGTATCTAGAATACACTAGTACAATAAAGAGAAAAATTAAAGAAAGATTATAGTAGAAGAAAAAAATACAAGCACTTGTCTATCCCAAGTAGGTCGAGAGTCAACCAACCACATCTTTCACTTACTGGTGGCCAACAAAATCTGAGGTAATGGGGGATACATTGTGGGTAAGGGAGAACCTCGAGAGTTCTGAGTTGCCATTAGCTTTTACAGTGGCCAAGTCGGATCGGACGCCTCAAATCCAAACCCATCAGTCGAGGACGGAATGAGAATTGACAACATCAGATCTATCATTCTGTTTATTTTTGTTTTGTTTGGATAGCTTGTATGTGCGCTTAACAAAGGATTTTTGACTGGAAATAGACCGTCTACCCTGCTTGGATTACTTCTGAATACCTACAAGAGTTAATAATTCTGTATAAATATTAATAATATTTCAAAATAAGTTTTTATTTTTTGATTTAAGACATTTTTAAGTTTGCTACTTCTACTACCATTTTCTGATTGCTTTTTAATATATAGTAATCCCATGCAGAGAAGTTTCTTGCACTTTTTTTTTTTTTTTTTAAGTTTTCTTTTTACAGTAAATACATTGAGACTCTTACATTTCCTATCATTGAGAAGTACATTCTTGGCTTAAGGCATAGTTGTGCTCTTACAGTGGTAATTTGGAAAAATCATATGGGGAAAGAAGGTTGTAAAGTGTTACCCGTGTTTACGGGGGTACAGGGGAAGGCAGAGTCTGAGTTCTCCTGTTTCCGATGTTTGTAGTTCAGTGACACTAGCATGCCTGAAAAACATTTCAGTGCATGCTGTACAAAAAGCATCGACAGGTAAAAATCCCAGATGAGTAAGGGAACTCAGGGGCATTACACAATACTATGCTTATTAGGCAGTAGTAGTCAGAAACTGAATCTTCTTCCAGACAAATCATCAAGTTTATGACCCTGTAGATGACGTAGACTGCAGAGAGAGCTATGGTAGTTCAGTTAGAACCATCTTTGGACACAACACCTTGGATATGACAACCACTGTGGGTAGTTTCAAGAAAAAGAAACTTTCCTGTGACTGCCAAAGGTGGTTTCAAAAGCAAGGCAAAAGTCTGAAACACACCACCACAGGCTACAAAAAATACGCTCTTCAGAGAATTAAAATAAGATGTAAAAAGATAAAACAAAGCCCTTGTTGATTTGTATATGATAAGCGATAATCATGATCCGAGGAAGGCTTTTAGCCGAAGACGCTTATACACAAATCAACAAGGGCTTTGTTTTATCTTTTTATGTCTTATTTAAGTCTCAATAATTAAAGTTTTTATTTTATTCTGAAGAGCATAATTGTTTGTAGCCTGTGGTGGTGTGTTTCAGTTTCTACACAGACTGTGGGTAGTTTGGTCCCAAAAACAATGAAAAGAGAAAGAAAATGCATTTGTCACAGCAGCCGAAGTCCAGAGGAAAGCATATTTGTCCAGTCTTTCAAACAGGATTTAATGTGATATACTGACAAGGAGGGTTTTCAGAACGAGTTAGTAAGTAAAAATGAAAGTTATTTACTTACCGTAGCAATAGATTCCTGTTGTCTGTCTCCATCTGGTTCAACCTGTGGATCTTCAGGTCTGACCCCAGCCAATTCCTTCAGATTTTGAACTTGTCAGTCTCCTCCTTCCTTACCCATAACCTCACCCTAATCTTCAGATCGAGTTTGCCTAATGAAAACCACTTCCAACATGCACTAAAACTTCCCTAACCAAGGACGATGCAGGACTCCAAAAATAAGAAATGGACAACCTCCATAGTCTGGTTATCTCAGAAAGGGAAGTTCGCTGTACCAAACAAAAGGCAAAGGCAGGAGGGAGAGAAGGTTGAACCAGACAGAGACAGACAATACGGATATATCTTTATGGCAAGTATGTAATTTCGTACCTGATGTCTGCTCAGTCTGGTTTCAACCTGTGGAACAGAGTTCCTCAGGAGAAACTAAGGAAGGGTATTCCGCAACAGTGGAGTCAAAGGAAGTCCTGGATCTAGATTGAATATCCAGCTTATAATGCAACACAAAAGTGTGGTGACCCTTCCAAGTAGCACTTGCACAAATTTCATTCATTGATACTCTAGAAAAGAAAGCTGTAGAAGTAGCCATAGACCTTGTAGAATGGCACTTAGGCGCGTGTGGAATGGTCTTGCCTTTCAAAGAATATGCAAACAATATACAGTATGATAGCCAGTTGTATAAAGTCACTTTAGACATGCATGAGCCCAGTCTAGATTTTGAAAAGGAAATCAATGGACTGGATTTTCTGAAAGCATTGGTACAGCTCAAATAAAATCTCAATTGTCTATGTACATCCAAACAAAGCAGAAGGTATTCACCTTTGTTGGAAAAATTGGGAAAAACACAGGGAGATGAATAGAATTGTTAAGGTTATCCTCAGAAGCTACCTTAGGCAGAAAGGAAGGGTTCGTATGAAGAGAAACCCTATCTTTATGGAACACTAAATAAGGAGGAGAAGAATCAAATGCAACTCCAAAACCCTCCTTGCCAAAGTAATAGCCACCAAGAACAAAGTCTTCTAAGGCAAGTGACAGGCAAGAAAGAGGTAGCTGGGAACATATTTTTTGGGAGTGTAATGAACTAGAGGACTTTTGGGATTCCCTGGGGACCGCTCTGTCGGAGATGTTGGGTGAGCAGGTTGGACTGATTGGGGAAGATGATTTTGTTTGAGTTATGCTACAGAATTCAAATTGCTTAGACATAGTAAAGCCTTGCTGAGTCTAATTATGGTGGGTGCCAAAAAAGCAATTACTAAAAAATGGAAGTCGAAGTCTAGACCAACCTTACTAGAAGTAGTGACTATAGTAACAGAGATAAGAAAAAAATGGAATTGGGATCTTTAGAAAAGGGAAGGAGCAAGCTACATAGGAAAAAATGGGAATGGTGTGAACCATACATGCAGAGTAGGAACGAGGTTTAAGAGACAGGATTTGAATGAGCCATATAATGCTTAACTGACAATGACTGAATGGTTTATAAGTGATGTATAATGTTTACAACTACAGTTTTTTCAGTGTTGTCTGTGATGTAAATGGTTTGCAACTAAAGTGATATAATTTTGTATGTTTTTCATTTATATAAATGTAAAATTGTCTTTGTTATACGTGTAAATTTAATAAGATTTTTGGAAGGAATAAAGTCTTCTAAGACAAGACCTTCAAGTTAGAAGTAGATGAAGGTTCAAATGATGGGCCTGCAAGGACCTGCAAAATAAAAGGCAAATCCCAAGGAGGATTGGATCCTGAATTGTGGGAGTGAGCAAAAAAGGTACCTTTGAGGAATGCCTTGGAAATCTTAAGGGAAACCACAGGCACACATTATCCCTGCCAACATGAAAATTAGAGATGGCTGTCAGCTGCACTTCAATTGTAGAAAAACGAACCTGACCAAAACAACTCGGCATGAAAATCAAAAAAGGATTCCATTGGAGTGGAAAAAGGAGAGAGTCCACGAGAGTTCACCCATACTTCGAACCATATCTATTTACTAGAATACACTTTTCTAGTAGACTGTTTCTGAGATGAAGATAAGTAGTGAACTACGGCCTATGAAAGCTTGGAATTTCTGGCCATCAAGGAAACCAAAGGAACTATGCAGTTAATTTGAAGGATTGAAGGTTGGGGGGATCCAGAGTCGCTGGATGAGAAATGAGATTTGGAATGTGATCCAGTACCCAAGGAGGGTTTCTCAGAAGAGGTCAAAGGAAGGGAAACCACAACTGATGAGGCAAAAAGGGGGCTATGGAGGACCGCATGCAGTGGGCTGCCATCTTAAGAAATTTTCCCATCAAATTAACTGGAGAATAAGCATAAAGAAGTCCCAGGGTTCAAACAAACACCAGAGCATCCCTGGATGCCTGGCCTGGAGGAGGAACTGAGGTGCAGTAGCTGCTCCACTTGGTGTTGGATACACATAGTTTGCAACATGGAGTGCCCCAATGCCGAAAAATCAAAGTTGCAACCCTCAGATATAGGGACCACTTGTAAGGAAGCTGAATGCTCCTGCTGAAGCTGTCGGCCAGAATGTTGGACTCCCTGGGATGTGCATTGCCACCAGAAACCACTGAAAAGAAATCACCCATTGCCAAAATGTTATGGCCTCTCGACAAAGAAGATACAACTGTGCCGCCCCTCTCCCCAGTTGTTGATATACCAGACAACTGATTGTCAGTTTGTATTGAAATGACACGTCAGGGAAGGGTGCCCTGAAAGGCCTGAAACACAAGGAAGACGCCCTTATCTTCAGAACACTGATGTTAATTTGGGCCTTTACGGAAGACCAGGACCCTTGAACTGTCATCCCTTTGAAACACTCCTACCCCACCTGAGGCGGGGAGGCATCCATGATGCCCATGACCAAGGAAACTGGAAGACCGAATGGACTCCCATTTGTTACTAACAGAGACTGCAACCATTAACGAATTTGATTGTGACATGCCTTCATCAGTCATATGGGAAAATTCACTGGGTGTGATATTGAACGGCCAGAGCCCTCATATGATATCTGGCTAAAGGAATCAATCCAGTGGACACTGCCATATGCCCTAGAAACTTTATAACTCCTGGAGCTGGAGGCTTCAACGTTTCAAGCACTGACCAGGCCTGAGCACAAAGGCTGATCTCACTGGAACTCTGAAGCCTGGCAGCTTAACTGACTATATCCAAGCAACAGCTATAAACTCTAATACCTGAACAGGCTGAAGACTTAACTGTGGGTAATTGACTGTAATGCCAAGTGATCTTGCAGCTGGAGTAAGGTATGCCTGTCTGTGATCAGTGATGCTCTCATGGGGTGGTAAGGAGCCAATAGTCCTGGTAAAGAAGGACCTGAAATCCCTGCAACCAGCATCAGGCTGTGACCACTTGCATATACTTGGTAAACATACACAACAGCAGGGTTCAGAACTGCTAATGACTGGCTCCCAGCTGGAATCAAAGAAACCTCCTGTAGCACCTGTCTATCTTGATATGATGGTAGGAGTCATTGAGATCTGTGAAGCACATCCAGTCGTCCATCAGATGAGGCAAGTTGGACTGCACCGTGACCATCTGGAGCTTGATCTTTTTCACAAATTGACTGTCTGCTTAAATCCAAAATTTGCCTGAATTGTTTGTTCTTTTTTGTTGCTAAAACAATATGGAATAGACCTCCAGATCTTTACTGATCTGCTGGGGCTTCTTGGATGACTCCGTTTGCAGGAAGTTTGTGAATCTCTACAGCGGCATGCAGTCTCTGATGGGGTAGAATGTCTGGGAGATGCTTTGATGAAAGTTTGGAACCTATGAAAACTCATAACACCCATGCTTCTGAGGTGATGGCCTCCCAGGCTTTCTGGTGAAGAGTAATTCCACAAAGACACACTGCAAAAGCTGGAAACATCAAACAGTTCCTTTATTTGAATAGCAAATTCTCTTCACAAAAACAACTGATTGAGCGCTTTCATCCCAGAAGGGATTTCATCAGAATCTACCTCCCATACTACTACTATCCCCCTTAAGTAGTCAAAACTAATGAGTTAATTAGTTAATTACTTACTAATTATTACAACCTTAAAACTGAACTTCAAAAACCAGTAGCCATTAAAACAGAAATAAACTAAAAAATGTGAATACATATACTATTGCAAGTTACTTGTTCCTAATGTATATACCCTATGACATAGTGTAAAAAAAAGTACAATTAAGTTAAAAAAAAATTTTAAAAATGTTTTTTAAAAAATTCAACCACCAACATCATATAAGATAGACTTCATATTAACCTATTTAAAATATTCTGATTTTTTTTATGTAGTAGAGGTTTAATGGAAATAATTTCATTCAATCCAGGTGGTAGGCATGCCTGCAATTTTATCTGCCACCTGGTTTCCCTTTCTTCAATATAATTTTTATAGTTTCCACCTCTTGGATCTTTCAATACTTTTTCTAATATACAGAATTTAAATTCCTTACAGGATTGGGATTCACTAATATGTTTGAACAATGCATTGTTAATATTTTGAAATCTAATGTCATAACCATGTTCATAAATCCTGTCCCTCCACCTTCTCTCTGTTTTTCCCACATAGAAGCTGGGACAGGATTTACACAGCGCCAAATACACAATGCCCATAGTTTGACAAATTACCTTTTTCAGGTTTCAGTAGTGTCTGTAAAGTATTGTTCAATACTAGTGTCTTGTCCTGACATATAAATTTACACTGAGAGCAGTTCCCACATCTTTTCCGCATTCACCACCACTAGCCTTCACTTTAGTCATTTCAAAATTCTTTTTCAAGTTTGACCCTACCTTATAGACAAAATTCGGAGCATCCCCTCCTATTTTCCACAATTTCGGGTTATTCTTTAAAATTGACCAGTTTTTTGTCATGATTTTCTTCACCTCATTAACTTGTTTTCCAAAAGGTAAAATCATAGCTCTTTCATAGTTTTTATCATTATCATTTTGGTTACCTTGAGTCTGGTTGGCAGTACTCTTTTCTTTTATGCCTTCTTTATTACCTAATAGTGGAACATACTTAATTCCCCATTCATTTCTAACATATTCAACATAGTCCATAACTAGTTTTAAACATGTCTCCCACCACTTTTAACTCCATCGCTACATCTTCTTTCTTAGAGGTCATTCTTGCTACTCTTATAAGTTGGCCTTTCACTATACTATTTTTTTGTTTCAGTGGGTGGTTGCTATTATAGTGAAGGTATGAATTACTAAAAGTAGATTTTCTGTAGATTTTAGATTTCAATCCTGTAGGTTCAATCTCTAAGGAAATGTCTAAGTAGTTAATTCTCTCTGTATGATATACATGTGTGAATCTTAAAAAACTCGTAGTCTCATTCAAATATTGCACGAATTCTCCAATTTTTTCTTTTGTTCCCTATACATACTTGAAAGTACATAATCCAAAGGTAGCAACTATTTTTGGTATACCAAAGACGCATAAGGGAATTGATAATTTAATATTTAGGCCCATTGTGGATGGGCGTGGCTCAAAGACATATCCCTTTGGTGTGGTAGTTGACCATTGGTTAAAAAATACTGTTTCTAAGTTTGAGCATATTATAAAAGATTCATGGGACTTTCTTGGACGTCTAGATAAAGGAATATGTAATAAGGATACATTTTTTCTGACAATAGATGTTATCAATTTATATACATGTATCCCAAAAAAAGAAGGGCTAGAATTTTTTGAGGAAAGTCTTAAAATGAATACAAATTTTAGTCATGACAAAATAAATCTCATTGTAGAATTTATGGAAACAGTATTAGATTACAATTATAGTATATTTGAAGGCGAATACTACAAACAACACAGGGGTGTAGCGATGGGAGCATCCTGTGCACCTATATTCGCCAATTTGGTCCTATTGTATTGGGAACAAAAGATGGTTTTAAAAAGTAATTTTTCTGGATTCATAAAACACTATATGAGATTTTTGGATGATATTTTCATTTTGTGGGAAGGCCCAAAAGAAAGAATTGGAGAATTCGTGCAATATTTGAATGAGACTACGAGTTTTTTAAGATTCACACATGTATATCATACAGAGAGAATTAACTACTTAGACATTTCCTTAGAGATTGAACCTACAGGATTGAAATCTAAAATCTACAGAAAATCTACTTTTAGTAATTCATACCTTCACTATAATAGCAACCACCCACTGAAACAAAAAAATAGTATAGTGAAAGGCCAACTTATAAGAGTAGCAAGAATGACCTCTAAGAAAGAAGATGTAGAGATGGAGTTAAAAGTGGTGGGAGACATGTTTAAGGAGAGAGGTTACCCAAAAAACTAGTTATGGACTGTGTTGAATATGTTAGAAATGAATGGGGAATTAAGTATGTTCCACTATTAGGTAATAAAGAAGGCATAAAAGAAAAGAGTACTGCCAACCAGACTCAAGGTAACCAAAATGATAATGATAAAAACTATGAAAGAGCTATGATTTTACCTTTTGGAAAACAAGTTAATGAGGTGAAGAAAATCATGACAAAAAACTGGTCAATTTTAAAGAATAACCCGAAATTGTGGAAAATAGGAGGATGCTCAATTTTGTCTATAAGGTAGGGTCAAACTTGAAAAAGAATTTTGAAATGACTAAAGTGAAGGCTAGTGGTGGTGGTACGAGAAGATGTGGGAACTGCTCTCAGTGTAAATTTATATGTCAGGACAAGACACTAGTATTGAACAATACTTTACAGACACTACTGAAACCTGAAAAAGGTAATTGTCAAACTATGGGCATTGTGTATTTGGCGCTGTGTAAATCCTGTCCCAGCTTCTATGTGGGAAAAACGGAGAGAAGGTTGAGGGACAGGATTTATGAACATGGTTATGACATTAGATGTCAAAATATTAACAATGCATTGTTCAAACATATTAGTGAATCCCAATCCTGTAAGGAATTTAAATTCTGTATATTAGAAAAAGTATTGAAAGATCCAAGAGGTGGAAACTATAAAAATTATATTGAAGAAAGGGAAACCAGGTGGCAGATAAAATTGCAGGCATGCCTACCACCTGGATTGAATTAAATTATTTCCATTAAACCTCTACTACATAAAAAATCAGAATATTTTAAATAGGTTAATATGAAGTCTGTCTTATATGATGTTGGTGGTTGAATTTTTTAAAAAACATTTTTAAAATTTTTTTTAACTTAATTGTACAGTTTTTTTTACACTATGTCATAGGGTATATACATTAGGAACAAGTAACTTGCAATAGTATATGTATTCACATTTTTTAGTTTATTTCTGTTTTAATGGCTACTGGTTTTTGAAGTTCAGTTTTAAGGTTGTAATAATTAGTAAGTAATTAACTAATTAACTCATTAGTTTTGACTACTTAAGGGGGATAGTAGTATGGGAGGTAGATTCTGATGAAATCCCTTCTGGGATGAAAGCGCTCAATCAGTTGTTTTTGTGAAGAGAATTTGCTATTCAAATAAAGGAACTGTTTGATGTTTCCAGCTTTTGCAGTGTGTATTTGTGGAATTACTGGTCGTATTATACTACACTGTTGAGCTCTTTTTGTGGAATCTTTCTGGTGAAGAGCCAAGAGATCTCCGACTGCCTCCAAAGTAGGACAGTTGGGTAACTTTTCAGGATTGCTGAAAGGACCCGTCGGGTAATGCCCAGCAGACAAGCTGATTCTGTGGACTACCTCTGCCCCATGGGTGGCATCCATTATGACTCCCCCATCAGTGAGAGGAACCCTCTGAAGGAGTGTCCTGAGAAGACTGCTGTAACTTTGTGAAAAAAGAGGCGCTTACCCCTTTCTGATTCCTTGAAGAGGTCCATTGAGGGGGTGGTGAAGCACACTCCTGTGGCGGACAGCACCTTCTCATCCTCATCGTTAGAGTGTCTAACTTTCAGCCCAAACAAAGAAGAGCCATTAAATGGGGCATTGATGAAGGATGCTTTAAAGTAATCTGCAAAGTTGCATACATGCATCCAAGTGTGATACCACATGGCAATGCTAGAGCCAGCTGCTTACAGCGCTCCAATGTCTGTGTTCGAAATGAGCCACTTGAAAATGTTGGTGGTGGAAAGCAGGGTAGATCACAGAATCTTGAGTGTCCAGAAACTGACACTTCAGATACCAGGTCCTGTTGAAGTCTTGTCAAGTGTGATAAGCAAGTGTTTTCAGTGAGAAAATGGATGAGGCACGGGAGTGCTTCCCCAGTCCAAAGCCCAAGCTCCCAATATGGGGGATGGACTGAGGAGTTATCTTCAGAAATCTCCTTCTTGGCAGCAGCCACCACAGTAGCATCAAGGGTCAGAACCTTACTCCAATGCAGGTGGTCTTTGAGGGGGGGGGTGCAAGAATCTTATCCTGCTTCTTTGGGATAGGCTTCACCATGTCGGGTTCCTTCCATGCCCTCTGGGACACTGAATGCCTTCAAAAGTGCAAATTCCTTTGGAGGGGGTGGGGGTTTGGTTGCCCAGCCTCTGCTTTGGCGAAGCAGCCATCATCCTGTGGAGATTAAGGTGACCCCTGTCTTTTCTCAAGGTTATTTTTCTCTGCGAGAGACTCCTGTGAGGAGTCAAGGTGCTTCCTGTTGCACCTCTTTTATCCTGAACCTCCCAGTGTAGTGAAGCCAGTGGGGGGGGGGGCCTGGAAGCCCTGCTAAGGAAACATGATAGAGTCCAGTGACACAGGCAGCCCGGGAGCAGACTGATGACTGGATGCAAGCTCAATTGAGAAGGGGACACCAGACCCTTCTGAGATAACATCCTCTCTACAACATAGAAAGCAGAGGCAGAAGCTGGCCTCTCAGAACTGAGGGTCTCAGCACCCAAAGGTACCAGAGACGGCCCTAGTCCTTTGGGAGCAATGCTTAGCCCTAATGTTGAGTTCAGAGCCAGGCTGTCCAAAGCCGTAGCTCCGAGTGGAAGAGATGAATCTGAAGCAGGGATTATCGACCCTGACCCAGAAACTACTGCTTTAACACTGTGCTTCCAAGATCCCAACAGCCCAGAAGGCGGCATGTCCAAGGAATGAATCTGAGCTGAAGACAGCCAGGCTGTCAGATCCAACCCAGAGGGTGGGAACACAGCCAGGCTAGAAGACCTCTGATATGAAGGGGTTGAGGGAGGAAGACAGATAAAGCAGCTGATGAGGTCTTTTTTGCAGACGCAATTAGGTGTTATGCGTTCAGGTCTGGGTCTGGTCCCAGGACCTTTTGCTCCAAGTCAGAAGCTTTAATGCTGCCCAGTGATTTCAGTGACACCAATGACTAGGCCGTTTGCAGGAGGATGAACCTATTTCCTGGATCCAAGCTGGAGAGTTTCAAAACTGAGGCATGGAAAGAGATACACTTTATACTCTTAATAATGTTATATTTGATGTAATGGCAAATGTAACTGTAGTAGTTTGCTGTTCATTCATTGTTCCTGTAATTTGTTTTATCTAAGTGAGATTAAAAGAGCCTTTGCTGCTAGACTCAATTGGTATTTTAAGATGCAGAAGAAACAGTCTTAGGGAGAGTCCGTTAGTATTATAACCAGTGTCACAGATATAACATAAAGGATTTTACTGTCCATTTTATGGCAGTAGCACCAGTATTAACATGATTAGTAAAATAAAATTGCAATGTAAATACATTATTTTTGTCTTAAAGTTTAATGCTTTAGTTTCTAATGGTTTAAATCAGTTTTAATTGGAGAGTGTTTTCGAATTAGTTAATTATGTTAATTGTGATTATATTTCCTTATGCAATTTATGTGGTGTAAATCTTTATGGTTTTTATCATCCCTGGAAGGCTTGCTGAGGTACCAGGAAAATAAATAAAAAGTATATGTTTAAAGATTGTTGTGTGTGTTTTTGTGATGATAGGGAGTTTGAAAGTCTGTGAAATATGTGGGTTTTGTATAGTTGCCTCCAGAGTGAAATTTGCTCTGAATTTGTAAACTAATATTTGTTTTATATACTTGGTTAGAGTAGGTGGTGTTATTTTGAATAAATTTGAAATAATATCGAGTGGTAATTTCTTCCTCCCAGATTTATAAAGAATTGCCTTAGAAAAAGTTGGCCATTCCTCACAAACAGGGGTCAAACTAAGTAACATAAAGTGAGCAAAAGGGGAAAGTTGTCAGAATGTGGCAAACTGACCCAAAAGGTAGACCTGGGGTGCCTCAGTGCCAGGAGACCCAGAGAAAGCAGCTCTGACATGCCTTAGCATCTCCCCTCCCAAAAAAAACTCACCCAACTCTGTTTCCCATCAGCTACACACAGAAAAGAGGAGACAATTTGGCCTTGTTTACAGAACACTGGGAGGCCATCATTCAGGGCAGGTGAGTACTGTAGATGATAGTCAGGTTACAGATTACAGTTCCAAAGGAAACCACACATCTATGGCATTCTCCTCTGTTCCAAGAAACCAAGATGCTCTTCGTGTTTCACATTTGCAGTTCTGACTTGTGGGATTTCCTGCTCTGGAAGCCCTTGGCCAGCCTGACTACCAGAGTAAAAATCTCCCTTCTCCTAATGCTGCTGGATGTCCTACCCTGACATCAGCTTGCTTGGGTATAAAGGGAGCCAGATGACGCCATGTCAGCAGTCTTTTTTGCAGTTGGAGCCAGAAACAGTGTTTCAGTGAGTCTGTCGGTCCACACCAGACAGAAGTCTTCTAAAGCTTAGTACTCTGTTGAGGAACTCGCTTTAACTCCTGTCAGATCAGGTTAACGGTTGTCTTTGCTTTCGTAAGCAAATCCCACTCAGAGACTTTTATACTTTGTGTGTCACCTGTCTAGGCCTGGACCACAATGTCCCTAATTGATATTTTTGCACCCATTTCAATTCTAGGACTATCGGGCATAAGGCCGAAATCTTAGCTAGGCATCTTAGTCTGCAATCTTCTTCACATCATTTGATGGCATCCACTGATTGTCCCGAGGTTGAGCTCCCTTAGTGTAAGAAGGACAAGGAAAAAAGGTTACTAATATCTTTGAGTTCCATGATGATACATTCCATGGCTTTGCAGACCAGGCTTGTCAGGCTAATAGGGCGATAGTTCCCAGGATCAGTGGTGGCTCTTGCAGGGATGTGGCCTTTACTCTGACCATCCTCACCTCTTTGGGGTTCACCATAAAACTGCGCAAATCCAACACAGACCCATCCAACAGGATAGTTTTCCTGGAGTCTCTTCTGGATTCCTCCTTTCAAAAGGCCTTCCTCCCCCCAGAAAAGATCTCCTCCTTGACTCAATACTTCCAAAATATTTTGCAGAAACAATGCCTCTCAGCCAGGGAATTCCTCAGAACTTTAGGCTACATGGCATCTTATATCCTCATGATCCCTCTGGCTGGGCTACACATGAGGAAGCTCCAGTGGTATCTCAAGAATCTGTGGTGCTAGCACTCAGTCCCTGGAGACAGAAATTCCACTGATCCCTTGCCTCAAGGAGGAATTTGCATGGTTGACATGGGCATGTGCCCAGAACCAGGGTCTCTCATTCAGGTTCATCCCTCAGGTCCAAACATTAACCACAGATGCTTCAGAGACAGCCTGGGGGGCTGTTTTGCAACACCTTGAATCACAGGGCAAATGGGAAGATCAGTTCAGACACAAGCACATAAATTGAAAAGAATTGATGGCAGTGCAAAAGGGACTAGTGGCCTTCAAAGATCAGTGGGAGCCAGGGCTCCTGCTTGTCAAAACAGACAACACCACAGTTACGTGGTGCATAAACAAGCAAGGGGGCACCCACTAGTAATGCAGGTCTAGGAGACAGCTCACTCTCTGGAGTTGCACCCCTTAGCACAGTACCTCCCCAGGGACTCAAAACATATTTAACAGATCATCTCAGCAGGAACTTAATGGATCCCCACAAGTGACATCTGCATTGCAAAACATTTGTCAGCATAGTGAAGAAATGGGGATCCCACAGGTAGACCTCTTTGCCACCAAAGAAAATGCTCAACTGAAAAGATTCTATTCCAGGAACAAACTACCCACAGCCTGGAAGACAGGTGCTTTCTCCTTCCTTTGAAGTCACCTGATGTTCTTTATGTTTCTCTGTTGCAGTCATCACACTTGGGTTACCCTGTCAGGGGTAGGCCTCAGTTGTCCCGAATACCAGAGGCTTAGTATTTCTGCATCGGTTGCTGTCCCTCCAGGACTAATGTCAGGTCGTCAGTGGTATAAAAGCAGGCAGCCGACGCCATTACATCAGTCTTTCTTGCCGAGGAGCCAGAAGCAGTTCGCACGAGTGCCGGTCGGCCTCTACCTGAGTTTTCATTTCCAAACTGAAGTCTTCTAAAGCTAAGTACCCCATTGGGGATCCTTTTTTCTTGCTCTAACCAATGTCAGAAAAAGTTAGCAATTGTCTCGCCTGTGGAAAGCAAATACCACACTGAGGTTTCCATTCTTACTGCGTCACCTGTTTAGGCACAGACCACGACTTCCCTTGCTGTTGCTTTTGTTCTTTGTTCACCGCCAGAACTGTATGTCATCGGGCCCTTATCATAGCTAAATATTTTTGCTCTCAGTCCTCGTTTTCCAATATGGCTTTGGTAAGCCATCCGACCTACTGGTCTTCCGAAAAAAACTTAAGAATAAATTTAGAGACCCGCACAGGTCCAAAACTGCCGACGACACTTCCGTTAAGCTAGTCGTCAGTTCTCCGGTCCTCAGTGAGGTGCATTTGCAGCCCCTGTTGCCCACATCTGTGGATTCGCAGGCCGCTACCGAGACCTGTTCGGAGTGCGGTATGCCGCGAGACTCTTCTTTGACTAAAGATCCTGCGGATGTCTCTACCTTGGATGGGTCCGGAGCCACTGGCTTCCGAGGAAGTTCTTCGCACTACCAATACTCGACACAAACCGATGACTTCTTTCACGTCTTCAGTTCTTTCTAAAACTACTGAGTTTCTAAGACCCAGGGTACGAACTACGCCCAAAAAAAACGACCCAAGCAAAGGCACCTGCGTCTATGCCTCAAACTCAAATGCTTAAAATGGCGGAAGACCTTATTATGCTTATTAGGGGAAGTCAGGCTACCTCCTCTAAAAGAAAAAGAGACTCGTCCCAAGTAGTGTTATCTGAACAGGAGTCCGATGACTCTGAGGTTTCTAAATATGAAGACATGCAACCCCTCTCTGCTTATGAGGATTCTGATGCAGAGGAATCCATTCCTTCTGCCTCTCCTCCAGAGGAATTTTATTTGGTGAAACCCTACATAGTTTAAGGGAGCATTTCCAATGGGAATGTCAGGACTATCCTCAGTCAAAAAAGGGACTCAGGGAATTCTTAGATTTACCACAGCACAGACCTTTAGCTATTCCTCCTGTCCTGGATGGTTGTGGATGATGTTTTCATGGAATCCAGTTTGACTCCTGACACCATTCCTCCTGGTCCCAGGAAACCTGACCGGTATTACAGAGTCCCTGACTCTCACAAATTCCTTTTCAAAAATCCTACTGCTGACCCAGAGGTCATCTCCCAAGGACCAAAAGGAATTAAAGCGACCTCAGCTAAGAATCCCACCCCCTCAGACAGGGATTCCCGAGCATTAGACAGATGGGGTAAAAAAGTATACACCTCTGCAACTCTTGCTATTAGAGCACTAAATTGTCATTTCTGCATGCTGAAATTTCAGCAGCATACCATGGAACTACTCAAACAAAAATATCTTCCTTTCCTGCTTGTGCAGAAAATAAAGAATTACAAGAGCTCATGCATTCTGCAAGCCAAGCTACTAAGCACACCTTGCAATGTGGCTTTGATGCCCTAGAAGCATCTTGCAGGGCAGCAGTCAATGGTTCTATCCTTAGAAGGCATGCTTGGCTTAAGGAGCAGACCTTGCCAGACCATGTCAAATCAAAATGATTGGATGCACCATTGAAAAAAGACAGTTTGTTTGGCACCAAGGCAGAAGAAATCTTAAAAAATATGGAAGAAAAAGGTAAATCTATGCAGACAGTTAAGACTTTTTACAGGTCCAGCCTCCGAGGTTCAGTAGGCATTGCCCCTCCAAGCACTGGTCCTTTCTGACCACCTCCAGGTCAGCTCAGCCCAGACCCAGAGGAAGCAGACCCCCCCCCCCCCAGACAGCAGTCCCAGGGAATGCAGAGATCTAAGCAGTGGAGTTCCTCCACTTCAAAAACAGGGAGTACCAAGCCACCCCCTTATGGTAAGAACTCACAATGACTTTGCACCTCCACCCCTTACCTCTGCCCACCTGCTTGTGCCCCTAGGAGGAAAACTCTCCTTCCATGCAAACAACCGGGCCTCTATTACCAACAACTGATGGGTCCTCAACATAATGTCCCAGGGATACAAATTTTATTTCCACACTCTGCCAACCCCAAAAGGGTTCCCAGATCTTCCGCCAAACCAGTGGGCAGAGGCCAGGAAACAAGTCCTTTACCTGCTCTCCATGAGGGCAATACAGCATATTCCTGCAGACCAGATAGGCCAAGATTTTTATTCCAGACTCTTCCTGGTCCCCAGAAAAGAAGGCACCTGGTGCCCAATCCTCGATCTATCCATTCTAAACACCTTTCTGGTGATACCAAAATTGAAAATGCTCACCCTCCAGCATCTTCTTCCTATGCTTTCCAAGGATGCTTGGTTAGCCACACTAGACCTAAGAGAGACCTACCTACACATCCCAATCAGGAAATCTTGCAGGAAATATCTACGTTTCAGGACAGGATCTATGCACTTTCAGTTCTCTGCGCTTCCCTTTGGCTTATCCACTGCTCCCAGAGTTTTCACAAAATGCCTGGCTCGAGCCATTGCTTTTTGCAGGCAAAGAAATATTCAAATTTACCCCTACTTAGACGATTGCCTGATTCAGGTTGACAGCCAGGAAAAGCTGTTACAGCACCTGACCTTTGTAAATGACCTACTGACCTTCCTGGGGTATACTATCAACGAAAAGAAATCAAAACTAGTCCCCACACAAAAAATTGTATTCCTGGGAGCAAGCCTGAACACAGTATCCCAGTTGGCATTCCTTACTCCAGCAAAACAAGCCTACCTGACAAGCTACTTCTCTCAACTAGCCACCAGAACCCAGTTATCCGCAAGGAAAATCCTGCAAGTTCTAGGGTTCATGGTCTCCTGCATTCTACTCATTCCATATGCCAGACTGTATATGAGGAAACTACAATGGTACCTAAAAAGCCTTTGGTGCCAGCACTCTCAGGACCTAGAAACCATCATACCTATGATACCCTGTCTAAGGAAAGATTTTCTTTGGTGGGCAGCAGCATGCAGCCACAACAAGGGACTTCCTTTCTCACATCCCCATACCACAGACACATCAGACTATGGCTGGGGTGCACACCTGGATGGCAGGTGCATTCAGGGCCACTGGAGCCCAAATCTTATACATCTGCACATCAACCAAAAAGAGATGCTAGCTGTTGAGCAAGCCCTGACAGCTTTCAGACCCCTACTCTCCCTGGGGCCTCTAGTGATCAAAACAGACAGCACCACAGTGATGTGGTATATCAACAAGCAGGGAGGGACTCACTCTTATCCTCTCTGCAGGCTCGACATGACCCTTTGGCACACGGCCTCAGCCATGCAAATACATCTGCTAGCACAATTCCTGCCAGGCTCCCTAAACTCTCTGCAGACAACTTAAGCAGGAATTTGCTAGACCCACATGAGTGGCAGCTAGACCACAGAACCTTCAACCTTGTAACCCAGAAATGGGGCACCCCGAAGGTGGGCCTCTTCACCTCCCACTCCAATCATCAGCTCAGCAAATTCTGCATCAGGGAACCTCACAGCAAGGCCTGGGAAGTGGATGCTCTATCCTTCCAATGGGTAAACCTCTCGATCTATGCATTTCCCCCTGTACCATTCATTTCAAGGGTACTGCTCAAAATAAGGGAGGAAAAAGTAAGGGCAATCTTGATTGGCCCAGACTGGCCACGCCAGCACTGGTACCCACTGCTGCACTGCCCTGTCACCCCTGCCACCATGGCATCTACCTCAGATCCCAACACACCTGACCCAGAATAATGGAGAATTCATGCATCCACAATTACAGACCCTGAACCTGGCAGCCCAGCTTATCCCCTGACCTCTGCTCAAGCTGCCAGCCTAAGCAAACAAGTCCTGGATGTTGTGTGTGAGGCCAGATGCCCCAGCACTAGAAAATCCTATGCTGACAAGTGGAAAAGGTTTTGCACCTGGATCCAGGCTAAGAGAGCCAAAATAGCACAGCCCTCTCTCTCATCCTGGATTACCTAGTGGACCTACTACACAGGGGTCTATCCTTCTCTGCTATTAAAATTCATGCCTCTGCCATCTCTGCTCATTACAGCACCGAGACACTTCTCTTCTCACACCCTCTCATCAAACAGTTCCTAACAAGGACGAACAACTTAAGACCACCGAGAAGAGATCGTACCACAGCTTGGGACCTTAACTTTGTGTTGTAAAAGCTCACCCTTCCCCCTTTTGAGCCTGCAGCTTCAGCAGAGTTAAAATTCCTCTCTTGGAAAACAGCATTGCTTCTGGCCATCACTTTCAGCTAGAAGAGTTTCAGAGCTACAAGCACTTATGGCTGTAGAGCTCTTCATCATTTTCCATGCTGACAGGGTCTCCCTCAGGACTAATCCAGCCTTCATGCCTAAAGTGATGTCCAGTGTGGCTCTCAACCAATTCATTCATTTGTCCACCTTTTTCCCTAACCCACAAAACAAGGGGGAAAGGATTCTGCACTCTCTAGCTGTGCACAGACAGCTCAGATTCTATCTGGGTAGGACTAAATCATTTAGAAAAACTGACCAATTGCTAGTCAGCTTTGCAGCAGGGGCAGAGGACAAGGCCATTTCCAAACAATATCCAAATGGATAGCACATTGCATTCATTTCTGCTACAAACAGCACGGAAAACCACCTCCTAAGAGGATCAGGATGCATTCCACCAGGGCAACCTTCACCTCTGCAGCTTTTCTCAGAGGGGTCCCCACCAGAGGCATCCTGGAGGCTGCAACATGGACTTCTGTTCATACCTTTACCTCACCAAGCATTACCACCTGCCTATCTTCTCCAAATCCAGGGCAGGCTTTGCCACTGCAGTATTGCAGGGCATCCTAGCCAGCCCCCGGTCTTCTTGACTGCCTTCACCCTTTTCTTCAGCTTTGGAAATCAACCCAAGTGTGATGACTGCAACAGTGAAACACGAAGAACATAGTACAGTTGTGTACACTTACCATAAATGTAGATGTTCGAGTGTATTCACTGTTGCAGTCCTGGTTTCCCACCTTCCATCCCCCTTGTCTCTCTCGATCTCTCTCCTTACAGGGGATTTTTGGTATGTACTTTCTACTGGTGGTGTTCTTTCACCATAACCTAGCTCCCTATTTGGGGGCTCCTGACAGTTGGGGCAAGAAAAACTGACAGAAATACTAAGCCTCTGGTATTTGGGCCGACTGAGGGCTACCCCTGGCAGGATAACTGAAGTGTGATTGCAACAGTGAATACACTCAAATATCTACATTTATGGTAAGTGTACACAGCTGTACTATCCTTTATGCATTTCCTCCCCTGCCTCCTCTTCCAAGGGTCCTCCTAAAATCAGGGAAGAAGGCCCAAGTGTCATCCTGACAGCCCCAGATTGGCCAGGCAGCACTGGAATTCTCTGCTACTGAGTTTAACTAATGGAAAACCATGGCAGTTACCTCAGAGAGTGGACCTTCTTACTCAGGACAAGGAGAGGTTTGTGCATCCCAACCTACAAACTCTCAACCTGGATAATTCCACAAAATACTACTCTGAGCAAATCCTAAGCAGACAAGTTCAAGACATTCTCACAGGCTAGAAGACCTAGTACTAGGAGATCATACTCTACCAAGTGGAAAATATTCTTCATTTGGTGTCATCAGCAAGGCTTCAGTCCTAAATCAGCCAATATCTCTGCCATTTTAGATCACCTGACAACCCTGGTAGACAGAGACCTATCCTTTTCTTCCATCAAGATTCACACTTCTGTCATTTCTGTTCATTTTCCTACTCTTCCTGTCTTTTTCCCATCCCCGATGAAACAATTCCTTAGGGGAGTAGCCCACATCAGACCTCCTAGGAGACAACCCACCCCTCCATGGGACCTCAGTATTGTTCTAGAAAATCTTACGCTACCCCTGTTTGAACTGGCAGCTTCTGCTGATTTAAAATTCTTAACTTGGAACACTTCCCTTTCACTGGCTATCACCTCAGCTAGAAGGGTCTCAGAGCTACAAGCTCTCATGGAAGTGGAACCATTTCTCCTATTCCACCCAGACAGAGCATCACTCAGGATTAATCCAGCCTTTATGCCCAAGGTGGTCACAGACACATCCTTGAGTTAAGCCATACACTTGCCTACCTTTTTCCCCCAAGCCCCAGAACGGGAGAAAGAATATTTCATTCCTTGGATGAGCACAGACACCTTCGTTACTGTCTTGGCAGAACTAAATCTTTCAGGAAGTAAGAACAACTCTGTGTCCTTTGCCATTGGGTGTGAAGGGAAAGCAGTCTCCATGCAGACAGTCTCCAAGTGGCTGTCCCACTGTATTTCTTTTTGTTACAGCCATCATGGCAAAAAGTCTCCTGGAACTGTAAGGACACTCTACTGGGCAACTTCTACCTCTGCTGCCTTCCTGGATGGAGTACCTACGAAAGATATTTTGGAAGCTGCCACTTAGTCATCTGTGCATACCTTTACCAAGCACTACCACTTATCAGCCTTCTCCAAGTCTAGAGCTGGATTTGCCAGTACCTTCTTACAGGACATTCTCTCATCTCCATAATCTACCTTCCACCCTCATCTTAGCTTTGGGAATAATCCCACAAGTCAGGACTGCAACAGTGAAACACAAGGAACATTACAGTTGTGTACACTTACACCATAAATGTAGATGTTCGAGTGTATTCACTATTGCAGTCTTCTTTCCTTCCCTCATTCCCCCTTTTTGCCTACAGTAGTAGGCTGCTTCTGTTTTCTGCACTAACCAGAGGACCCCCTGGGTGTTTACCTTGCAGGCCCCTGTTTCTACCTTTTCCCTTGCTTATGCTTCATCCTGGGGGTTCCTACTTCTAAATTGCAAGAAAAAACTGATGTCGTGGAGTCGGTTGGCTCCCTTTATACCCAAGCAGACTGACGTCCGAGTAGGGCGTTCAGAAGCCTTAGGAGGATTGTGATTTTTACTCTGGTAGTCGGGCCGGCTAAGGGCTTCCACAGCAGGAAATCCCACAAGTCAGGACTGCAACAGTGAATACACTCAAACATCTACATTTATGGTAAGTGTACACAGAAGTCATGTCTCAACAAGTGTAAAGTCTTTTGGGTTATGGGGAGGGTGATGAGGAGGCATCAGAAAAAGAGAGAAACAGGGTTCTACTCCAGGATGAAGACCCATTTTTAGACCTGTCCAGATTAAACGGTTTCTAGTAGTTCCAGAATTCAAGCTATTGACACCGATGCTGACCCTACATTTGAAAGATACTCATCTCCACATCCCAGTAACAGAGAGGAACAGGCAACTTAAGTTTTCTGGCAGTGGCCCACACTTCCAATTTACATCTTTGTCTTGTCTGCTGCACTCAGGGTGTTTATGGAGTACCTGGCTTCAGAAGTAGCATTCTGCAGGACAGGGGGCATCCACGTCTTCCATACCTGGATGATTGCTTCACCCAGACTCCCTCACTCTCAGAGATTCAAAGGACTGTACAGCCTGCCTGGAATGCTTTGCTTAGCAATGTAGGGTTATCTCTGAACCTGAAGAAGTCGCAAGGCAGGTAACCTTCTTGGGAGCACTCTTGGACTCTGAAAAGAATATTCTTAACTCCAGACAAGACCGTATTCTTTAGCATAGTAGCCAGCAAATTCCTCTGGCTGCTGGGATACTTGGCCTCCTGCATACTGACTGTAACCCAGGCAAGGCTACACTTGTGAAAACTATAGTGGTTTCTAAGAAATAGATGGTGCCAACACATGCAATCCTTCCATGCCACCATTCCCCTTCTGCGTTGCACAAGGAAAGATATGGCTAGGTGGCTGTATATGATATCCCTAAATTAAGGAGTGCCTTTCAAACTTGAACCAGTGTCTCAGGATGTCCTTCTATTCCTATGCTGCAGTATTCGTAACATTTGTAGTGTATCCATCCAGTATACCAAAGTCTAAATGTTACTGCAAGGTATGTGTGACAGTGCACATCACTCCGTGTATGTCGGCCATAAAGAGATGGGTGTAAAGCAGATGTTGACACGTACCTACCTCAGAACATTTCTGCCACCTGTCCGACTGCCAGCTCCTGTCGTCACTCACCAGAGAACTCGCATTTGTGCTTCAGGTAAGTACTCCATAGGATTTTTTTCTTTTCTTTTTGGCTACTGTGTTTTTTTGTTTTGAGGACATGTCAGCTAGGAAGGGCAAGTATTGGTGTGGAAGGCAGATTCCACATAGACTCCCACTAGCTTTGCTTATGTTGCTTAGGCCCAGACCACAATCACACATCCCGTGATATCTACAAGGCCTTTGTTCCTAAAACCCTCCATAGCCTCCCAGCGTCCCTTATGTTATATTTTGAGAATCAGTGCCTTAAGTGCTTAGCTGGAGACGTGGAACTGACGTCGGGCCCTTCAGAAGAGCTGTAACTCAAGAAGGCCAAGAAGCCTTGGCTTGATCATACAACTGCTTCCTGTACTCCGGACGTCCCTCCTCAAGCTGATGTAGGCCTGGAGGCCACTGAAGAATCTGCAGAGCCACCTTCGTCGGGTACCTCGGTGGAAGGCATCAAGGAATCTGTAGGCACATCCCAGAGGGATTCGGAGGCATCTGACTCTGGCACTGGGGGGGTGGGGGTTGGGGGGACCATGACTGGTTATCTCTGAAGGCTTTTGCGGCGCAATGCAGATTGTTCATGAGGATGTTCTTACAGAAGCCGTGGAATGCTGCCCAACATCAGGCAATTCTACCTTTCATTGCCTGGCTCCAAAGAAGAAGAAAATGTTTCCCCAGCTCCTCAGGACCAGGCTTCTGATCAAACTCCTCACTGGCAGGTCTTTACCAAAGACCTCTTTAATGCCTTCATGGCTGTCTGCCAGACGTCAGCCCCTTTCTTCTTCTACCCCTTTGTAGAGACCTGCAGAGGATGTCTGCTCTGAAGGGGACGATTCATCAGAAGATGAATCTCTTGTCTACTCTACTCAAATTGTTTCTCCTCTGGATTATGCCTTCCCAGAGAAGGAATCTAATGATATGGATTCCCCTGGGGAGGATATTTCCTTTGGGGAGACCATTTTGAAGATGAAGGACTTCTTTAAGTGGGATTGCTGCCATATTTCTGAGATTCAAAAGAGGTACTATGACCTACAGATTGAATTCCCCAATCCATCAGCCATTGGTGTAGTCCTGCTGGCCTTCTTGGATGCCTTCAGTGCAGCTTCCAAGTGCCAAGACTCCCAGCTCCAAAGCTCCCTGACAGATTTTACAAGGTGTCTGAGGATGCCAAGTTCCTTTTTAAGGCACCCTTGGCTGACTCAGCTACTATACAGTAGATATAAAAAGTGTATACACCCCTGTTAAAATGACAGGTTTTTGTGATATAAAAAAATGAGACCACAATAAATTATTTCAAAGCTTTTCCCACCTTTAATGTGACGTATAACCTGTAAAATTCAATTGAAAAACAAATCTGTTAGGGGAAAAATATAAAAAATAAAAAATGTACAATAAGCTAGTTGCATAAGTGTGCACACCCTTAACTGATTAACCCCGACTACCATCTCATGGCACCTCTGTGCTTAACACAGAGGATGCTGTGAGACGGTAGAAATTACATGTTCTTACACCCGAGTGCCTTCTCCCAGCGCAAGCCACTTTGCAGACGTATTTCAGCTCCATGCTTGAAAATTAAGTTGAAAAACTAACTGAACTGTGTCAGTTACCTTGTCAACTTAAGTTTCAGTGTGGAGTTTCGTGATGTGCATGACTTTAATTAGAAAATCAGCTTGCAATGTGCCCTGTATTTTCCTCTCAAGAGCACACTGATTTAGTATGCTTTTCATGCTTTTGTGATGAACACGTACATGTGCAGTATTATTTAGTTTACAATATATTCATCACACTTGCTTCCAGTGTGTTTCTACAGTCCAAATGTATATATACATTTGTTTCTATTTTGCTATATATGTGAAGCCAGTCTGTGATTGCCAGCACACATCATACCACACTTCACGTCAGTCCGTGCAAGCCATGTGCTGTGCAGGAAATATGCAGGATTTGCAAGTTCTGTTCTTACTGCTTACAGCAAAGCTTCTGCTAGTTACAGATATTGTGTTCTTTCCTTTGCTGTTGCCTTTTTTTCAGCAAAAATCTTACACTGTACGGCAAAGGACAGCAATATCTGTAGCTATGTGAAACATTGCTGCTGAATATAACACTCCCAAACCTAATTCCTGCATCGGTTGTGCACAGCAGACGCATGTAAAGTACAGCATTTTTTCCTTTGTGCTCGCTAAAGTAATGGTAGCTCTCAACCTCTTAGTGCAAGAAATCTGGACAAAGCCTGACAAAATGGGGGTACAACATCCCAAAAATAGGGATAGATTTTAAATATTGCGCTTATAAACTTAGAAGATTGCTAGAGTAACAGTTTGTGTTGACATGTATTTTCTGAGAGTTTGCAAGTCTGAAACTCAAATGTATGGCCTCCGATCATCCTACTGTTTTGCCGTAAAATTGCACATTTAATGAGGAGACACTGATTGTCTAAATGGCTCATGGGACGGTGTCTTATTTGCTTATGACTTCACCCCTTGCTAGCAAAACATTATATTTAATGTGGAAGATGCCAACACATTGAAGCCAAAAATCTGGACAGTCTGCAACATTCTGCACTGCTGAGATGCAGAGTTAGTATTCCCTATTCGCTGTTATTGTATTTTTTTTATTTGTACGTTTGTGTGTGTGGTGGGTGCCATTGTAACTAAGTAGGGTTCTGTGAACATAATGCTCATGTGCATTTTTTTCTTACTTTTGCTATGTTCTGAGATGCCAAGCAGCTATTCTATTGCTGATGAGCTTCAACATGCATCGTGGCAATCTTGCTGCATTAATCCTTTTCTTTTTTTTTTATTTTTGAATGGTCAGTAATCTGCTGTCACCCAGGTCCACTTCACTGAAGCTCATGAACTGATTGGCTGCAGCTTACTTCCTTATCCCCACCCCCCCTTTTTTTCCCTTACGATATGGATGGTTTACAATTGCAGAGCAGGGCTGGTGTGTTTCAGGTAAGATAATACCAAACTGAGAAGATTGCGAGATGATTGTCAGATACATTCCGCTTCATGTCATGCCAAGAAGCTGTAGAATTAATCCATAACGTGAGTGCCTGTTGAGCTTTGCTGTTTGTTTGGAGTTGGTGTGTTGTTTTTTTATTTATTTCTTTAACTGATTGGCTATAATTTAACCTTAACTTAATTTTATATGTGGTTAAAACTGAAATGCTTCTATGGTTGAGTAGCATCCTTATCCTGTTAGTATAACAAAAATATATGCCAACCTCCAACTGCGTGGGTTTTTTTCCATCAGTGTACAAGCTGTTAGCTACGATAAAAAATGTCTAATAAATCTGTCATTAATTTTCAAATAGACTTCTATGAGCAAACCCTAATTATCTGTGGATTTATATCTATTGGCTTAGTTTGGGGATTTCTTTCTTTTTGTTAATTTGTTCATTCGCATCTAGGCTTCACTCAAATGTAATCTTGGTAGTGAGATAGTAACTAGATAGTACATAGAATTTTGAGCATGTCCGTTTTGGACAACTAACAAATGTATAATTTCTCAGAATTCGCTGAAGACTTCCAAGGTATAGCCATGTTATGTTATGTCTGAGGATGTTTTTCCTCACCTGTCATTCCCTCTGCCATTTAATGTGTCATTTTAGGAAATGAGCTACCAGTGAGGAGTCAAAATATTGCAGTTTTATTGTTTTTTTTTCATATGCCATTCACCTACTCACTGTAATATTTATCTTTTTGTTTAACACCAATCATTGATGATCCCAGCTTGCTGGCTTAGAAGTGTCATCCCTTTTAGTAATGTTTTAGATGTCTTAATCTTTTAAATATCTGCTATGTTATAATTATAGGACATATGTTCCTGCATAATTCCTTTTTAAAATATCTATGACTCTTGCCTGGGGTACTACAGGTTGTTGGTATGTGTTCCCATAAAGAGATTCCTTGTTCATCTAGCCATTGTTGAAAAAAAATCACTTTTACATATAGCTAGGTTAAACCTAATGGATGTGTCTGTTGCAGTAGTATCTAAAGTCAGTGGTCACCAGACTGAGATGTGGTCTGATAAAGAAATTTGGCTAGCTCAGTCTATTAACACATCTGTGCTCTAAATTCACAAACATGTTATCTAGTCAAGAAAAAACTTTTATACTTAGGAGAGGAGTATGTGTGAATAGGAGTTTAATCCGGTTTGTTTTTAAAGACATGAACAAGGCCTACCAGCTTAAAATATTTTCTTATATATTTCTCAAGTGCCAGGAGTTGTGGTGATCTAGGATCTGCTTCATTAGCCCCAAACTTTTAACTCCAC
>NC_056731.1:1595789173-1595796673 GCF_019279795.1 Protopterus annectens
TTAGTAAGCATGAAAACAACAGTAAGATGAAAACCACAGTACATATACCATAGTGGGTGTTACCAAAAAAGAGTAGACAGCTGAAACTAGACAGTAAATAAATAATGTAAATCTCAGAGCCAGTAAAAAACTGGAAATTATACTGAATTCCAAGGGTGAGCAGTGTCTACATAAAGTGCTGTAGCAGTACAACTAGTGAAACAAAAACAAATGTTAATTTATGCTTAAACATAAAAGTTAAATATATTATCTAAGAACATATTTTGAAGGACCTTTTTTGAAAAACTTTATAAAAAGCAGACTCTCAATAATAAGACAGTGTTTGGGTAAGAGGGGAAACTTTAGCGTTGCCACCTGAGAACACATTTAATATTTAGGCTTTCATTCAAACCAGGTGGTGCATCTGAATTGAATCTAAGCTGCCAACTTAATTCTTTTACGTCAAGTAGTGTATTGATGTCACCAAAGAAGGAATCCTATCTTCTGTAATATAAGAAAAGTGAAATTGGCAAAGTTATCACATAATAAACTATGCTTAGCAAGGGCATTTTTGGAATCATGCCTTCTAATTGCTGCCAGTTGTTCTTTTATTCTAGCAGAAAACATTCTAGAAGTTTTGCCAATACAGAACGCAGGACAAGAATTGCACACTGCTGCATAAATAACATTCATAGATTTGCAATCTAAATGACTATGAAACTGGATTCTGAAATTATTGTGTTTAAAAACATAAGCACTGCCCTTGAAAATATATGGACAAGTGACACAAGTGCCACAAGGAAACATACCAACTGTATTGTCTGAAGAAGTGGAAGCATCTAAAATAAAGTGAGAGTCTCTGTTATCAAAAGCTGTTCTAAGAGACTTGGTTCTCTTGTGTAAAAAAACTGGAGTCATTCCTAATTTATTAGATACCTCTTGACTATTTGTCAAAATATCCCCGTTATTGAGAATAATATTCCTAATGGGAACAGCATCCCTACAAATAGGGATAGGAAATGCAACTGACCAGTCTCATACATAGGTCTCAGGAGAGGGAGATACTAAACTGGATGAGGGAATATTATTGGGATCTGAAGGAACAGTACCAAGCAAGGAATTTGTAACGGACGGGGAAGGAGCTACAAGTTCTGTGTGTTTTCTAGGTGTAAATCCCAAATCCATGCTTTTTTAATTTAGAAAGGCTGTTTATAGCATTTAAAAATGTACAGATGGACATTCTTTACTTGTCTTGTTGTTTAGATAAGAACATTGTGCCTTTTGGCTCACATATAGTCAAATTTCCCAATAATATTTCTAGTGACACTTCTCTCTCTAAGGATCTGGTTGCCCTTTCTAACAACACTGGTTTACAGGCAGTTAAATTGTTAGTTAGACACAAAGAAATTAGAGTAAGTGAGCTTAAATCTGAAATTGTATTTTTTCACTCTAAAGTTGTTTCTCACCCTGATTTTCAACAGGTTCTCCACATTTTTAATGGGATTCAACCGAGAATTAACAGACATGTTGCCACTGTATTACATCGCAAAAAACAAAAACTGCATAGGGATTTCCTACAATATGTTAACAACAAAGCCTATCCCCTCAGATCAGAATTTTTCCATAGGTTTAGTTTTAGAAATCAGTCTTCTTTTGCTCCTTCTGTACCTCCTCCCCCATCGAGCTTGCTTTTTCCTCCCCAGCACTGTCCTTCAGCTTCCCCCACTACTTCTAATAACCCTTCCCTTTCTTCCATTAACTCCCCCTCCTCTCCTATCACTTGTTCTACCTCACCCCTTTCTGTTTCTGTCCATTCTATTCCTACCCACACTGTTTCTATTCCCATTTTCTCAGCTCCCTCTCCTCATCCTGTCCCTCCCCCTGTTAATGCTTCCCTTTTACCTAGTCCTGCTCCTTTCTTGCAGTCTCTTTCTTCCCCTACCCCGTCTTCCCTTCCTGTAGGTACTGACCCCCTCCGTTCCCTTGATCAACCCCCTGGAATGAGATTACAGAATGAGAATGCTTCTTTTTTACTTCCGAGAACAAATTCCGACGTGGGAATGAGAAGTCCAACAGGAAGAGGGAGGACTTTCTTCTACAACACCCGTGCCAACTTCCAAAGACTAAAATCACTACAAGAAGGTCTACACACCATTCCCTCGTTAACTCGGGAGGGGAATTACTCACTTCATCACTCCTAGTTGGACAGAGGACGTCCAAGGAGATTCCTGAGAGGTCGTCCCAGGACGTCTTACCCTTGTTAACGGCTGGTTCAGCATCCTGCTCTACAGATTCCTGCTCTTTGGAGATTTTCAACCTTACAGATGTCTATTCCAAGCTGCTATTCAAGTATTGAAGAAGGGTTTCACTTTCATCCCTTCTCAAAGAGCAGACCTACAGTCCTTATTGATTGATTTGCATCTCTACCTTAGGAAGCTCAACCTAAAGCTGATCTGTGGCAAAGATTCTGATTTGGACAGTGATTTATTTAATGTCAACCTCAATCTTCCACTTAAACACAGCATCTTCAACCCACCTCTCAATAACACCCTTACAAATCTTCTTGAAGTTGTGTGACAGAGACTTCAGACACCTACTTAATACTAATGATCCTTACAAATGGTTTAACCTTTCCACAGCAGAAGTCATAGAGCTTAATAATCTACAAAAAGATAAGTCCCTCAGAATCATGTCTGCGGACAAAGGCACAGGTGTAGTCCTTCTGGAACATCAACGTCATGTTAACACCTTGGAGGATGATCTCAAGAACAGTGATTACTACTTACCTGTACAGATGTCAGATGTAAACCGTGCCTTTAAATAGATAGATAGAACTCTTAAATCACTTACCAAACAACAGATGATTTCCTCAGATGAAGCAGAATTCATGCAAGTACAGTACCCACAACTAAGGAAATTCTTTGGTATCCCTAAATTACACAAGGATCAAACCTACCCTCCTTTCCGTCATATTGTCTCTAATCATAAAACAAAGACTGAAAAAGTCTCAGACATTTTGGACCGGACTTTGAATCCCATAGTGCAAAGGTCTCCGTTTTATTTATGTGACTCATGGGACTTCCTTAATTTACTTTTTCAGCACCCTCCCACTTCCTCTAATAGTTTGTTAGTCACACTTGATATAGAGGCTCTCTATACAAATATTCCACAAAAGGAAGGTATTGAATTTTTACAGTCCTATTTAACACAATCTACAGGATTTAGTCAAAACAGAATATCTACTATTTGCACTTTGGTTTCCCTAGTACTCAAAGGAAACTTTTTTCATTTTAATGAACTAATTTACCAACAAGTCCGTGGAGTGGCTATGGGGTCAAAGATGGCCCCTGCCTTTGCTAATTTGGTTTTGGCAGCTTGGGAAATTAATTCCCTTGTACATCTACCTGATTTTAAATTTGTTAAAACTTATAGAAGATACATAGATGATGTGTTTTTTGTTTGGGAAGGTGGTAAATCTGACTTGCATAACTTTCTTAACTCTATTGCGGACTCTATCCCTTTCCTTAAATTCAAACTTGCTTCCTGTGGAAAACAAGCTGATTTTCTGGATACTTGCATTTCTTTAGATTCCTCCAATTTGTTATGGAAGTCCACTATTCATTGAAAAAAGACTTTTAGAAACAACTACTTAGATTTCACTAGTATGCATCCTCTGTTCATGAAAGTCAATATGGCAAGAGGTCAGTTTATTCGTATTTCCTGTCTTGTTAGTGATGATGTTAACTTTGTTACTGAATGCAATATCCTTAAATCGTTGCTGGTGGAAAAAAATTACCCTCCACTTCTACTAGATAGGATCATTACTGAAGTTTCTGAGGCCAGGGCATCTAAATTTCCTCCCATTATTTCTAAGGGCTTTACACCTAGAAAAAACACAGAACTTGTAGCTCCTTCCCTGTCCATTACAAATTCCTTGCTTGGTACTGTTCCTTCAGATCCCAATAATATTCCGTCATCCAGTTTTGTATCTCCCACTCCTGAGACCCATGGACGAGACTGGTCAGTTGCTTTTCCTATCCCTATTTGTAGGGATGCTGTTCCCATTAGGAATATTATTCTCAATAACTGGGATATTTTGACAAATAGTCAAGAGGTGTCTTAATAAATTTGGAATGACTCCAGTTTTTTTACACAAGAGAACCAAGTCTCTTAGAACAGCTTTTGATAACAGAGACTCTCACTTTATTTTAGATGCTTCCACTTCTTCAGACAATACAGTTGGTATGTTTCCTTGTGGCACTTGTCCATACATTTTCAAGGGCAGTGTTTATATTTTTAAACACAATAATTTCAGAATCCAGTTTCATAGTCATTTAGATTGCAAATATATGAATGTTATTTATGCAGTAGTGTGCAATTCTTGTCCTGCGTTCTATATTGGCAAAACTTCTAGAATGTTTTCTGCTAGAATAAAAGAACATTTGGCAGCAATTAGAAGGCATGATTCCAAAAATGCCCTTGCTAAGCATAGTTTATTATGTGATAACTTTGCCAGTTTCACTTTTCATATATTACAGAAGATAGATTCCTTCTTTGGTGACATCAATACACTACTTGAAGTAAAAGAATTAAGTTGGCAGCTTAGATTCAATTCAGATGCACCGCCTGGTTTGAATGAAAGCCTAAATATTAAATGTGTTCTCAGGTGGCAACGCTAAAGTTTCCCCTCTTACCCAAACACTGTCTTATTATTGAGAGTCTGCTTTTTATAATGTTTTTAAAAAAAGGTCCTTCAAAATATGTTTTTAGATAATATATTTAACTTTTATGTTTAAGCATATATTAACATTTGATCTGATGTAGTTAACTTCATTTGGTCTGCAACCTGTGGGATACGGATCCGACCTCGGATCCGAGCCGGCAACTTTACAGAGCTTAGATCCGAGCTCCTAGCTCCTCCCCTTACCCAAAATCCCCTGCCAACCCTGACTGACCTCAGATCTAGTTTGCCGCGCTTCTGTTCAGCAGTTAGGTTTTGAGCTCCTGGTTCTAGGGTCTTCGCAGAGTTGTGAGAAGTTTTAAAACTTTTTTTTTTATTACCATTAAGTGTACGAGTGTGTTGTGGTTAGTTTTTCCTTTGGTTTAATACTTGTAGTTGAATCTTTTAGTTGATTTTAACCTCCCTCCCCTTCGCTGGTACGCAGTTCTGTGTGTGGTGTGCTTAGGGCCTAGCAAGTGTGTTTTCTTTAGAATGTCTGAGGCCTCAAAGCCAATCTTTTCTGAGTGCATCGAGTGTGGCCATAAGCTCTCCCCGGCGGATGGCCACACTCGGTGTTTCCGGTGCCTTGGGGTTGAGCACCTTTCCTCTGGATGCAATATCTGTGCGGCGTTCAACCCCAGGGCACTGAATGACCGGAGGTCTAAGCTGATCCTGGCGTGACATTTGCCCCCACATTCGGCTTCGGCCTCCGGTACTTCTGTGGCCTCCTCCCAGGCTTCGGAGGTGGCCACTCCTGCCTCCCTCCCCCCGGCCGGGACTTGATCTCCTGCTTAGGCGCCGGAGGAGAGGGAGGCCAGGAGAGAAAAACAGAGGGAGAAGCACCACAAGCGGCGGGCCGAGGCCTCCGCTTCGGCCCCCCTCTGCTAAGCGGGCTTCTCCCTCTACGGCTTCCAGGTCTCCTCCTTCTCGGCTCCGGTCTCCATGCTTCTCACCGGGACCCGAAGAGGAGACCTGATTTCCGTCGAGGTCATCGAGGCGACACTCTCGGCCAGCCTCGGTGGCCTCGTCGAGATCAACGCGTAGCCTTTCTGAAGCTGATTTGGACCGGGTGATGCAAAGGTTCATCCAGGCCCAAATGCAGATGGGAGTGCTCCTGCCTCCCCCCCCCCCCACCAGGGGGGAGCTCAACACCCTTCTTTGCCCCGATAGCTCCTTCTCCGACCCGCTTCCCGGGTTCAGAGCGCTCGGAGCCGGGCAGTGTTGGAGCCGGGGGGGTGCGTTGGCGCCAACAGTATCTGGTACTAAGGCTCCGACTCTTCCTTCAAGTTTTTCGGATCCGAGGGGTTTGGTGTGTCTTCAGCTCCGTCCAGGTCGGAGCACACTGGCCCTTCGGTTCCGATGGTCTCGGCGCCGGCTCTGATCCATCTATCGGATCCGAGTGCGGGTCGGCTCTTGGATCCTAGAGAGAGTGGCTCTCCCTCGGCCTTCGATGTGGTGGAGAGGGCTCTGTTGAGTGCATCCAGGCCCCCGCGCCCTGTTACGGTTCCATCCCGCACTCCCTCTTGTTTGGGTAGGGCTTCCATCGCCCGACCACAGGGACAGCCTGCTTTGACGTCTCAGGTCGTTCCCCTGGAACAAGACGTTGCTGGTGAGTCGTCCTCGGACAGTCCCCCCGAGGGTGTTCCTTACAAGCGGAAGTGTGAGAGGAGGCATGTGGACTCCCCCGAGTCCTTGACAGAAGACACGGATTTGGATGAGGGGGAAGGCTCCCCAAGGTCACCCCCCGAGGATGTCTCCTTCGGAGACATCATGGAAATGCTTAGGATAAGAGGGGGGGTGGTCTGCCCCCAAGGCTTCCTCGGACGAATCCATGTTCCTGGAGGCATTCGAAGCAGGCCCATCTACCTCTTGGGTGTCCCCTTCGGCCGACCCCTTAGTGAACCTTATCTCCACTAGGGCGTGGAAGGAGCCGGACACTGTGGAGCCAGTCCCCAAAGATCCTGAGCCCTCCGGCAGAGAAATCCCATTGGAGCAAGGGACCCCCCGTAGATGCCATGTTGGTGGCGGCAGCCACCAAGAGGGAGTTAGCCCAAGAGAGTCCCTCGGTCCATCCCCCGAGCAAGGAGTCTCGCTCGATGGACCGTCTCGGGAAGCGGGTCTTTAGTTCAGCGACCTTCTCTGTAAGGTCCCTGAACTGCATGGCACATGTCATTCGACTGCATCGAGACCTTATCAAAGAGTACGCTGCATCGCCCCCCCCGGAGTCCATGTCGGGGGAGGACAAACAGTTGTACTCCACTCGCATGGCCACTCTTAGGTCTATATCCAACACCTCTATGCGGCTTTTATCCCATGCTACAGAGGGAGCCGCTAGAGCCAGCGGAGCAGGCCTAGCCTGACCCGGCGTCAAATACTTTGGTTTGGTATTCGCCCCACTGGACACGGACTACCCAGTAGTAGTTAGGACAGCAAAATGATCTGAACATCTACATTTATATGGTAAAAAAACTTTATGAGGCGCCAGGCCTGGCTCCGACATTGTGATTTGGCGGAACCCTTCAAGCCATCCTTTGCGAATGCCCCCTTCGATGGTTCTGCCCTATTTGGCAAGACAGTTCGCGAGACTTTGGTCCAGAGCGAAAAGGACGGGAAGATGTTGTCTGCTGTCGGAGTCCGCTTCTCTTCTCCCCAGAGGTCCTTCTCCAAGAACCAAAAGGGACAGAAGAAGATGTGGTTCCGAAAGTCGCAACAATCCCAGTCCGCTCCAGACTCCCAGTCCTTCCGCGGCAGAGGAGGACAGGGTGGACGCCGCCCTAGAGGCTGAGGGGGCCCGAAGAACT
>NC_056731.1:1595809173-1595910471 GCF_019279795.1 Protopterus annectens
AAAGAAATCCCAATCCCTCAAAGCCACACGCTCCAGGGATCTAAACCTTATTATCATAATGAACAAAACATGCTGGAGGGATAGGTTCCTGACCCAGAGACTCACCATACTTTGGAATAGACTGCCCATACATGTCAAGCAGAGCACCTCTTTGGCCCTCTTCAAAAGGAACCTTGATGATTGGATGGGAGATAGGAAATTCACCCCAGGATCATGTCAGTCGCCCTGCTAGACAGGGGCCCAGAGAAGTAAATATTGTGGGAAAAAAATTCCAGGGAATTGTTATGGCTAGGCTTGCATAGGCCTTAGGGCCGATAGCCTAGATGTTCATCGTGCATACAGCTGCAGTCATAACAGATGGGATTCTCCTGCCGTCAGGCGGGTCCTCGGTCGGCCGAATTCCAAAGTCTAGGTCCGGCGTCGGTTGTCATCGTTTCTTCCCTGACGTCAGTGCGACAGGGGTATAAAGGAACCAGTCGACGCCATTTTCTTCAGTCTTTCTTGCCACGCGGTGCCCGAAGCAGAAGCTGTTCGCAAGTGCCAGTCGGCCAGCTCCTGAGATTACGAAAATTTGGAAACCGAAGTCTTCTTGAAAGCTAAGTACCCCGTTGGGGAAACTTTTCTTGCCTCAGACCAATGTCAGACAAAGTTAATAATTGTATTTCTTGTGGGAAGCAAATACCGCATAAGGATTTCCATTCCCTCTGTATACCTTGTTTAGGCCCAGACCACGACGTCTCGGTCTGTCGCTTTTGTGCTACATTCAACAAACACACCATTAAGCATCGGGCGGAGTTCGCCCAGCATTATTTTGGGAAAGCATTTAACTATATTATGTCTTCGGATACTCCGACTCCAGTTTTGTCTAAAAAATGCAAAGATAAGGACCGACACACGAGGTCCGCGGCCTCTACCGACACCACGCCAAAGCCGACTACACGTGGTCCGGTTCTCAGCGAGGCGCCTACGCAGTCCCTGACTACCGGCGACACTTTTTTTGGCGGTGTCTCCTGTGCCCGAGGTCGCAGGCTCCTCGGCCCACACCCCGACTACAGATACCGAAGCCACTCTTGGCGTTGAAACTCAGAATGTGGACAGGTCCACTTCCACTCAAGGTGTCTTCAGACCTTCCTCTTCTTTCTCCATCAAGGCTTTCACTAAGTCTAAAGCAACCATGCACTCTAAGAGACAAGCTACACAGGGCCCATCTCCAGGCCCCATGCCTAAGAAACAGATGCTTAAAATGGCTGAGGATTTAATTACTCTTATCAGAGGTTCTCAGCCCCCACGGACAAAAGGCCCAGAGTGGAGGAAGATTCCCCTCCTCTGATCAGGGCTCCATTATTTCAGAGCACTCTGATGATCAGGAACATTCTTACTCCCCTTTTGAAGACTCTGATGCGGAGGAGTCCATCCCTTCTGTATCCCCCCTGAGGATTACTCATTTGGGGAAACTTTGCATACCTTAAGGGAACACTTCCACTGGGAAGGCCAAGATTATTCAGATTCCAAGAAAAGGCTTAGGGAATTTCTCTTGCTACCTCAGCACAGGCCTCTGGCTATACCTCCTGTCTTGGACATCCTAGATGATGTTTACTCGGAGGCCTGCCTTAACCCGGACTCTCTACCTCCAGCTGCAGTTAAGCCTGACAGGTACTACAGGGTTCCTGACTCACACCAATTTCTATACAAAAGCCATGCTGCTGACCCAGAAACCATCTCACAGGGCCCCAAGGGAGTTAAGGCCTCCACTGCTAAAAATCCATTACCTTCAGAGAGAGATTCCAGATCCTTAGAAAGGTGGGGGGGGGGTATATACCTCGGCTACCTGAACCATGGGGGCCTTAAACTATCAGTTCCATATGCTAAAATACCAACAGTTTTTGTTATCACAATTGAAAAGTAAAATGTCACAACCTGAACAACCAGACTTGAAGGAGTTGCAGGATTTGATGCATAGTGCAGAACAAGTGGGTAAGCATACCTTACAATGTGGTTTTGATGCTCTAGAGGCCTCATGTAGAGCTGCTGTTACAGGATCAGTCATACATAGGCATGCCTGGCTCAAGGAACAAGCCTTGCCTGATCATGTCAAAGCTAAATTACTAGACGCCCCTCTTCAAAAGGATGTACTATTTGGTGCTAATGCTGAGGAGGTATTAAGGAAAATGTAGGAAAAGGCTAAATCAATGCAAACTGTGAAAGATTTTCTACAGGTACAACCCCCACGTTTTAGTAGAAATTGGCCTTCCAAAAACTGGTCCTTTCCTGCCACGGACAGACCCCAAAGAGGCAGATACAGGTGCCCGAGGGGCAGAGGACAGTCCCAAGGATCGTTTAGAGGCAGACAATGGCAAGCTCCTACACAAAGAGATAAAAAGTGAGTGAGCCAAGAACAGTATGACCAAACAAGTTAACTAAGAATACTCCACCAGGCACAAATGAATCGAAGCTCCAAGGAAAAATTGCTTTAATAAGCACTTAAAAACTCCACAGTAGAGACTGGATCAGTAAAAGAACAATAACGTATCCACATAGACGTTTTTTAAAACAACTCATCAGTTATACATCAATTTTAAAATGAGGTGGTTTTATATACTGTTTGAATTTAATCACAGATCTCTTGTCCAATCAAGCAGCACAATAAATTAAAATCACTTAATTGAGTAATTAATTCATGAAAGCCATGTTAAAAACACTTGCAAAAATGAATACAATTCACTAAAACCATTTATACTCAAATTGTTACATATTTAGTATATATTTAATGTAAGTTTTCCAATGCTTTAAAAACTTTCTATACTTTTAAATGAATCTCTTTAAAAATGTTACTATATAACATGTCATTCAGACTTGTAGGTTTAATATTATAACCAGACACCATCTTGTGGTCATTGAGTTAATTACAGCCACACACTAAACTTTTTTTAAGCTGAAAATACAAGACTTGTCTTTTGAGAATGTATATAAAATTTCAAAACAGTGAAGATCATAAAAATAGACCAAGGAAGAACTTCATTAAATCAAAGCTTGGCAGCCCTCATCTTTAAAACTGGGGCCAATGATACCATGTCATTGAGCCCAAAATTACGATCGCATCAAAAGAGCTGCCAGTACAACTCTTTGTAGTCAATAAGTGTCTCCCACATCCCCCTCTTGGGTTAGTGGGAACAACTTCAATACAAAAATGAGTAGCCTGTGGTGTTACATTTTGTTGAATGCCTACTCAATGCATTTTTCTTTCATCACCCTGACATCATATAAGTGCTCGTATATTCTCTGTCTGAGCTTTCTTTCACTCTTTCCGACATAGAAAGAGGGACATTTTTGCAAACGCTAAATATATGATGCCTTTAGTGTCACAATTGGCAAATGTATTTAAGCGGAGGGTCTTATTCCTTGCTTCTAATACCATACTATCCCCACAAATCAAATAAGAGCAATATTTACATTTCCCACACTTTTGTAAGCCCTTCTTGGATTTGTCATAATTGTTACACACATTGTTTTTCTTCCCATTTCAAGATAATTCTTGATAGTTTTCTCTCTGATATACATGGGTTAATTCATTGTCAAAAATACATTCAAGATCTGAAAATTTTGAAAAGTTGTCCCATTCTCTAGAGAATATGTTCCTAACAAAGGCAGATTGTTCACTGAAGGTAGTGATTAACCCCCTTTTCAGCAAGATGACCTCCCAACCCTGAAGTATGAGTGGTAGTTTCTTCTATCCCTAAGATTGGGGCAAAGGTGTCTGATCTTTTGTACTAACCTCCTCCAACACCTTGTTGAACATCTCTAAAGGGTATCCTCTCTGAATAAAGAGATTCTTTAAAAATTCTGTTTAAAGTTTCTTTCCTGAAAATTCTTGATGACAGTTTCCTTCTTGTTTCTCAATGTGAACATCGAGGTATTTTAACTTTTGTTCATCAAAATTGCTGGTAAAATTCAGAAATGTGGAGGTGTTATTAACAAAGGCCAAAAGGTTGTTTCACTACCCATCCAGAAAAACATAAATCATCTAGGTACCTAGTGTATATTCCTTCATCAGAGGAGAATTGAGAAGAAAAGTTTCTTCCCAATAAGCCATGATAATATTGGCATATGTGGGTGCACAATGTGTCTTGTTTAAAGTACTCCCTTGAAAGTAGATGAAATTGTTTTTAACACTATTTCCATGAATGTTAAAGTATTGACAAAATCAATGTGTGTTAGTTTTTACTTTCAATTAATTTTCTTCAAACCAAGAAAGCCCCAATTAGTGTGGGATGCAACCAAACAAATCAGTCACATCCATAGTTCCAAACCCAAGGCGTTCACTATACAATGAAGGTTTAATCCTTCTCAACAAGTCCCAGGAGTCTTTTAGAACATTTTCACTTTGTTTAATTTTGTAATCAACAAATTTTGGCTGTTATTGATCCTTCCAATAGGTCTGAGGGTGGGTCACAGGCATTTTGTGGACTTTGGGAATTGGTTTATCTACAAACAAAAATTTGTAAGTGTCTTGATCTATTGAACCCTGCATTAACATGTCATATAATAAAAGATGAATCTTTCTATAGGCCATGTTCACTTAGTTAATATACCCTGGTGTGTATTTTCAGAATCATTAAGTAAGTCCAACATTTTTGTCTGGTTTCATTACTCTCAGGTTGTGATTTTCACAAATAGTTCTCAAAGTGTTTTTCTCTTCCAAAGTTCTTGTTGTCAGGTGATTCCTTATCTCATGCTCAACTTTCAATTCAAAATTCTAAGTTGGGGTGAGTCTCAAACTTTGTCCCTGATAATCTGACAATAAACAATTTAATGTCTACCAGTAGTTTGAAAATATCAAAAAGGTTAAACCAGCTCTTGTCAATACTAACACTGGAATAGTTATATATATTGAACCCATTGAAACTCCAGGTATTCAAACTGTTGATAATGTCAACTTCCTGTTCAATCCTTGTGTCATCTAATAAAATCTCCCCCTGTAGTTTTGAGTTGTAGTAGACCCTACCCTGCTGCATGAGCCTCTCTGATCTCCTTACTGTGTCTAGTATTTCTTCATGTTGTTCTTCCATAACAGTTTCCCCATTCTCCATCAAAATTATCTTCTTTCCTCCATTACCCATACTCATTCCTGTGGGTGCTTCTAGGTCTGGGATAGTGGGTTTTGTTTTATATTCCCTTGGTCCCTTTTAATTTTCCCTATCTTCCTGTTCTGAACCTCCTTACACTTAGTGTCAACTTTTTCAAAAACATTCTCATATTTTTTCTTATTAGCATCTACTGTATATAACAAGTCATTTGTAATAGCTTTATTAATGTTCTCTATATCTCCTTGCAGCTTTTGCATTAACATTTCATTGTTGTTGATAATAGCTCTCATAACATTTAAACCACAATTGTCAAAGATAGAAATAAGTTCCCCATGAAAATCAGAGCCTTCAATAACATTATTAGGGTATTTGCAAACCCTAAGGCCCTTAGGAACAATATCTACACAAAGAGGTGGTGAGGATAACTCGCAATCTTTCAGAAAGCAAACCCAATGACTTTCCCCTTTGCATGCCAAGCAAGTCTCAAATGGCAGCCCCCTTAGGAGGAAAGCTGGCATTATTTTCAAAAAAATGGCATATTGTCACAAAGGACAAATGGATCCTGGACATTAGAAACAGAGGCTACAAATTCAATTTTCACACCCTTCCAAAAATGAGAGGCATGCCAAACCTGCCACACAATCAAAGGGCAGAGGCACAAAAGCAAATTACAGATCTTATAAACATGAAAGCTATTCAAGAGGTACCTACGCACGAACAAGGTCAAGGTTTTTATTCCAGGCTATTTCTGGTACTAAGGAAGGGAAAAGATTGGAGACCTATTTTGGACCTATCCATCCTAAACACATTTCTACTCGTACCAAAATTCAAGATGCTCACTCTACAGCAACTTCTTCCCATGCTGGGCAAGGAGTCTTGGCTGGTAACATTGGACCTCAAGGAGGCATACCTGCATGTCCCAATCAGACAAAATTGCAGAAGGTACCTCAGATTTCTTGCAGGTTCAACCCATTATCAATTCTCTGCATTGCCCTTTGGCTTATCTACTGCGCCCAGAGTATTCACAAAATGCCTGGCATCAGTAATTGCCTACTGCAGACTTCAAGGGATACAAATATACCCCTATTTGGACGACTGCCTGATCCAAGCAGACAGCAAGCACATTCTTCTGAAACATCTGGCTTATGTAATAATGTTGTTGAACTCTCTGGGATACATAGTCAACAAAAAGAAATCAAGGCTAATACCCTCTCGGAAGATAATTTTCCTGGGTGCCAATTTGGACACAAACACCCAGATGGCCTACCTCACGCCAGAGAAGCAGGGGCAACTAATTCAATACTTGCACCAGGTGACTGCAAGGAAAATCCTGCAGGCTCTGGGATTCATGGCATCTTGCATCTTACTAATCCCATGTGCAAAGCTGCATATGAGGAAACTACAATGGTACCTGAAAAACATATGGTCTCAACACAGCCACAGTTTGGAAACAATAATACCACTAATTCCATGTCTGCAAAAGGAATTTCTGTGGTGGGCTCAAGCATGTCAAACAAACACAGGTCTTCCATTCAGCAAGCCTCAAGCAAATCAAGTCATCACAACAGACGCCTCGGACTATGCCTGGGGGGGCACACATGACAGATCGGTGCATTCAGGGCAAATGGTCCCAAAAAGAAAAGCACCTTCACATCAATCAAAAGGAAATGCTAGCAGTAATAAATGCTATTATAGCTTTCAAGGACCTTCTACAACCAGGTCAACTATTGATAAGAACGGACAACACCACAGTTATGTGGTACATAAACAAACAGGGAGGAACACATTCTTACCCCCTATGCAGACTGGCCATGTCACTTTGGAACATAGCCATGGACTTACAAATGGAACTACAAGCACAGTACTTGCCAGGCAAGGAAAACACGCTGGCAGACAACCTAAGCAGGAATATGACAGATCCACACGAATGGAAATTGCATCCAAAAGTTTTTACAGAAATAATCCAAGAATGGGGAAGGCCAGACATAGATCTCTTTGCCTCCCAACAAAAATCACCAATTGACAAAATTCTGCTCAAGGATTTTCCATCCAAAGGCCTGGAGAGTGGACGCTCTCTCTTTCAGTTGGACATCAATGACAGTTTATGCCTTCCCACCTCTTCCTCTGCTGCCCAAAGTTCTATTGAAAACCAGAGCAGACAGACCAAAGATGATTCTCATTGCTCCGGACTGGTCAAGGCAACACTGGTACCCACTCCTGAGGAGCCTGACGCATTCCCCACCATGGACCCTGCCTCTAATGCCTCTTCTTCTGACTCAGCACAGCTTCAAAACTCTTCACAGCCAGCTAAAAACACTCAATCAAGCTGCATGGTAGATTCCTTAGCATCACAACAGGCCCTACTCTCCAAGGAGGTGCAGGATGTCATTTTGGAGGCCAGAAGGCCATCAACTAGAAAAGCTTACTCCACAAAATGGAAACGGTTTTGTGTCTGGAATGAGAAAAAGGGCCAGGATCCTGGAAAACTGAATTTACCTCAAATACTACAATATTTGGCTGAGCTGCTAAGCAGTGGACTTTCATCCTCCTCCATCAAAATCCATGCCTCAGCCATTTCTGCAGAATACAACACTGATCCACCTTTATTCTCTCACCCTCTCTTAAGACAGTTCCTCAGAGGGGCTAAGAATCTAAGACCTCCAAGGAAACAACCAATACCTGCTTGGGATCTTAATTTCATTCTGGAAAAACTGACCTTGCCTCCCTTTGAGCCAGCTGCCTCATCAGATTTGCAATATTTGTCCTGGAAAACAGATTTCCTTCTGGCTATCACCTCAGCTCGCAGAGTTTCAGAACTACAGGCTCTCATGGCTGTCCAGCCTTTTATCATCTTCCATCAGGACAGAGTTTCCTTACGAACCAACCCGTCCTTTATGCCTAAAGTGGTATCCAGGGTAGCTTTAAATCAGGCCATGCATTTACCTACTTTTTATCCTAATCCTCAAAACGAAGGGGAGAGATTACTACATTCCTTGGACATCCACAGACAACTGCGTTATTATTTGGACAGAACAAAGTCTTTCAGAAAATCAGAACAGCTGTTTGTGTCCTATGCTATAGGAGCTCAAGGAAAGCCAATTTCCAAACAGACAATCTCAAAATGGATAGCCCACTGCATACGCTTTTGCTATTCCTTTCATGGCAAAACTGTACCTACAGGCATTAGAACTCATTCCACCAGGGCCACAGCCACCTCTGCAGCTTTCCTCAGAGGAGTTCCTACCAAGGATATTTTGGAAGCAGCCACTTGGAGTTCTGTGCATACCTTCTCCAAGCACTACAACCTACCATTATACTCCAAATCTAGAGCAGGCTTTGCCACTTCAGTCTTGCAGGGCATTTTGGCTCCTCCTAGTTCCACCTAGTGCCTACCACCCCTTTCTTAGCTTTGGGATTCTACCCATCTGTTATGACTGCAGCTGTATGCACGATGAACATAGTACAGTTTTGTACCTACCATAAATGTAGATGTTAGAGTGCTAATACAGCTGCAGTCCAGGTTTCCCTCCCTCCTTCCCCTCTTGGGACAGGCCTATAGGCTAACACATCCTCATACAACCTGATTGGGGTATCCATTTATGATGTATTTGCTTGCAACTACTGTATTTTGATTATATTGCACTGCATTATTACACAAATTTATGTATTGCCTTCCTTCTGGGGGCACCTGACATCTGAGGCAAGAAAAACTGAAGAAAATGGCGTCTGCTGGTTCCTTTATACCCCTGTCGCACTGACGTCAGGGAAGAAGCGAGGACAACCGACGCCGGACCTAGACTTTGGAATTCGGCCGACCGAGGACCCGCCTGACGGCAGGAGAACCCCATCTGTTATGACTGCAGCTGTATTAGCACTCGAACATCTACATTTATGGTAGGTACAAAACTGTACTTTCCAACCTATGAACCTATATATGTCTGTGTGTGTGTGTATATATATATATATATATATATATCTATATCTATATATCTATATATCTATCTATATATATATATATATATATATATATCTATATATGTATGTGTGTGTGTATATATATATATATATATATATATATATATATGTGTATATGTATGTATATATATATATATATATATATATATATATATATATATATATATACACACATAAGAACTTCAAGAGATGCACTTCAAATGTAAAAAGTAAGAAAACAAATGAAACATGTGCTGTGCTTATAAAAACACTCCTGAGCCAGTGTCTATCACTTTCATCCTTTATTAATACCAAGGACTTCTTCAGATAAAATTAATGACACTCAGTTAACTGTATATATAGTATAGAACTGTATGAGTTACTCTAAAATACAGGACCCATTAAAAAGCAAGGAATACTGTAAACATAATGTAATATCTGAAGGCAGTTCAAAAAAATCAAAGCTTTAGGACAGTTTGAAAAACCTTTCCCAGTTACAGTAAAACTGAAGGTAATATGTAAATTAACAGGTTAACAATTTCATTTTAGAGCGCATTTAATATTCAAATTTTCATTAAGCCCAGGCGGGGCATCAGCTCTGAGTTGGAGTTGCCATAGCAACTCTCCAACATCCAGTAACATATTAAAATCACCAAAAAACATCAGGACAGCTTCAATAACAAGAAATTTGAACTCAGTGAAATGAGAGCATAGTACGCTATGCTCTGCTCGGGCATTACGGTTATCCCTCTTTCTCATAGTTGCACAGTGTTCCTTAATTCTGGACGACAGTTTCCTAATAGTTTTTCCAATATAAAATGCCTTACAGGAAGTGCAGCACGAACTATACACAACATTAATAGAATTACATTTAAAATGATTATTAAACTGCACTGAATAATTGTTGTTTAAATGTGAAAGAGGTACCTTTATAAATGTATTCACAGGCTACATACACCATTATCACAGGGAAACATGGCAAATATGTGCGATGTATTATCAGGAAATGTTAAAAATAGAGAATCTCTGTTCTCAACCATCATTCTGAAGAGAAAACATTCTAAATCTCTCAGCATGATGGTTGAGAACTGAAATTCTAAATCAGTATCAGGTTGTGTGCTATGACTGCAGTTTCACTATCTCAGTCACAGCCTTTGGACAGAAGTGTAAGCTTCCCCCTACCTTTTTGCAGAGATCGTGACAAGATAACAGAAATAATTTCAAGGAACTGGGACATTTTAACAAGTGATTGTCAAGTTGCAATTAAGCTAGGGGGAAGCTCCACTGTTTTTACATAAGAAAACTCGAACTTGTGTCGTTCTTTTGAAAATAGACTCACTCCATTTTTTCTTGAGAGATAGCCTGTCTGATTTTAGCCCCAGGCATGTTTCGCTGTAACAAGTGCGTTGCTTGTGAATACATTTATACAGGCACATATTTTATATTTAGCCATTGTAATAAAAAAGTGTCTTTTAATGCATATTTTACATGCAATACTATTAATGTTGTTTATGCAGGGGTTTGCGCTTTTTGTAGAGTGTTTTATGTCAGAAAAACTTCAGGAAAGCTGTCTGCTCGCACCAAAGAGCATTGTGCAGCTATTAGGGGTAGAGATCTTAAAAAAACCATAGCTAAGCATAGTATGAGTTGCAATGATTTTGAGAAATTACATTTTTTTGTTCTAGAACATGTTTCCTTTTGGGGGATGTTGATACACTTTTGGAAGTGCGAGAGCTGAAGTGGCATTTGCTTCTGAATGCAGACACTACCCCAGGACTTAATGAAAGTCTAAATTTAAAATGTACTTTACGATGGTATAAATAGCAATAAGATTTATTGCACTCGTTATACAGTATATCTTTGCTTCATGCCTTCTGTGTTTGTTGCTGAATTTCAAATCAGAATGTATTTAGAATTATTATTTAATTCCTCTAGTCAATCGTTTAAAAGCTCCCCAGGTTATTTATGTTTTTTAGACACTGATTTCTTGTATTTTTAGGTGTTAGAGCAGGCATTTTCTGAAGACCCTTTCTTGATTTTTACCAGTTAATGTTTTTGTTAACAATTTTACTATACGTCTGACACTGTTTATCACTGCGAGAGTTTATATATATTAGGGCAACACCTAATTGATGCTGTTGGCTGCTTTGTGATGCGTAATGCTTTTATGACTACACTGGTTTTTATGAATGGGATGTGTGGTGTGTATTTTACATTTATTTTCTGAAGAATTTCTAACTAGTAGTAAAGAACGAAAGCGCTCAACACTTGTTTGGCTTGGTTTTTTACATGGTGATGCACCAGAGTTTTTTCTTGTGATGTCCACAATTTCTTCGTTGTGCTTTTTAATTGTTTTGTTCAGTTCTTAAGTTTGAATATATATATATATATATATATATATATATATATATATATATATATATATATATATATATGTATGTATGTGTGTGTGTGTGTGTGTGTGTGTATGTATGTGTATATATATATATATATATATATATATATATATATATGTATGGATCTCTACTTCAGTAGATTGAACATTCGGAAAACTGAAAGTCTATATAACAAGATGAAAAGCTTGCAATTGGAAAATACTGAAAACATAGTATTTCAAAAGTTGAATGAACGAAGCACCAGAGCCTGTCCTACAGCAGTCGGATGTAATGAATTGAGATCATGGACAAAAGAGATGGAGCTGATTTACGGTAAAAATATATATTTTTCAACTTTTCTGAATGAGATTGCGCTGCTTGTGAGTATCGGAAGATGTACTCTTTTTCTCTACTGTAGTGTGTTTTTGAAGTTGGTATATATAATTAGCAGTGGGGTGTGGGGGTGCAGAGGGGCTTGCCCCTTGCAAAAATGTTGAAAACAGTGTAATTTTTAATGTAAATTAAATATTTAAATGTAATACCTCTTTTGTTGTGTGTGATGTCCATTCATAACGTCTGATTGTTGTCAGACATTCTCAGTAGGTTCTTCGTTCCTTCAAATTTTGAAATGTTTCACTTTCAGTATTTTTAATTTGCAATCTTTTCATCTCGTTATTTAGAGTATCGGTATTCCATACATTTGATCTACTGAAGTAAATCCATATATAGATGTATCTTTTTCTGTTATAATTCCTTTTGTCTGTACAAACTTAATTGTTAAACTTGAGTTGACTTGTCCGACAAACCAACTGGGTTTAAAAAATGCACCAAATGCCGTTAAAAGATGCTGCTTTCAATGCACCTACCTTTTCGTGTTTATTGCTTTTGTCCTTACCACCTCCAGGAGGACTGCTCTATATCCCACTCCTTCATCCCAAGAGCTCTTGTGTAGCAAAAGAACAAACTTATTCTAAAAGTGTTACTCCCTTCCTCTTTTTCTGCAGCATTACCTGGAGCTTCCCCTGAGAAAACAAAAAAGACTGCATTTACTTTTCCCAGTACTACTACAGCTTCAAAGAAAACTTCAGAGAAGACTAAGAAAAGATCTCTTTCGGATCTGCCTGACTCATCGGATCCTAAAAAGAAATTTCTAAATTGTCTGATCAGACTTCATACTCTTATCCAAAACAAAAGAAAAATGGACTGTCTGATCCACTCTAGGGTTGCCACCTTTTCAAATGGCCAAAGTGGGACATTTTCGGGACACACATTAGATTTTACAGGCTGACACATACCCACGATCAGTACAAAGGATAGAACTTAACTTTTTTGCCTAAATAAAAGCTTATTCTTGTAGCAGTTTAGTTGCTTATTCTGTTTCTTGTAACATTTAGGTATTTTAGATACAGAAATAACTATTTTATGCAATGATTACATAAAATATGGGACATAATTATGTCGTACAATCTCAGGACATTTGCCATTTTTAATATTTTTTGTCAGGACACAACTGCCCAAAGAGGGACCGTCCCTCGGAAAGTGGGACAGGTGGTAACCCTAATCCAGTCTCACCTTCGGATCCAAAGCTTAAGAGGCCTATGCACCTGTTTAATCTGACATTTTCAGATCTAAGGCCAAAACCATTGGCTTCAAGTTTTCAGTTGAAGCCCCTTCCATGGACTAGATACTCTCCCTCAGTGGACCCTGTTCATACTGTGCTCCCTTATCCTTTTTTAGAGAGGCCTAGGTTTCTTTCCTTAGTGCCAACTCCCTCTTTCAGGAGCCTTACAGAAGATGATGTGGAGAGGTTAGTGAGAAGTATTCTCTATGCACAGAGCATGTCAAGCGTTCTGTTTGCTCCTACCCCTCTGGGTCAGGAAATATGACCTTCCACTACACCACCTTTGCAAGTTCTCCTCGACTCCCTACTCTGTCTTAGAGTTATCAGATTCAAGTCTTCCGAGTCCTTCTGCAACGGATCCAAGAATTTCTTGCTCTGAGCTCTGCGGTTACCTCGGATCCAGAGTTACTCTGTCTGATCCAGGCTGTCTCAGTTGACTTCAAAGTTTTCAGAGCTGTCTGTACACCTCGAGGCCTCAGCATGGGTTAATTTTGCTCCAAATACAGCCTTGGGGGAGTTCTCCTCAGAGCAAGGAGGGACTGTGGTCCAAAAGGCTTGCCGTTGTGGATATAGGGTCCTGTTCATCTCTGGGAGATTCTGCCTTTGAGGTCATGGAGAGAGAGCCTTGGACTGCTTGCATGACAAAGATGATTTCCCTCCCCTTCGGATCCTCATTCTGTAGGCTTTGTCATCTCTTCGCTTGGAGTCTTATCTGTCTTTTCCACAGGGGCAGCTTGTATGAAACCCCAGGCTTCCCAGCAAGGGTATTCAATCTCTTCTGGTAACTCCCTAGAGCATCCCACTGAGAGGGTCCCTAAGAAGAGAGCATGCAAGAGGAAGCACTTGGACTCCACAGAGGAGTCGGTCACAGAAGATATAGACTTTGACGAAGGTGAGGGGTCCCCACAGTCACCTCCTAAAGATGTCCAGGTCAGAGACATTTTCGAAATCTGTGAAGCAGAGCGGTAGCTGGAAGTCCAGCAACCCTTGGTCCAAGGAGTCTGTGGGAAACTCCAGTGGTAGACCCTGCCCTTGCAGCAAAGGTGGCCTGCAAAACCAAGCGTCTAAAGATTTATTTTTCAATAGAGCCTTCCAGCACTCTGAAAGGAGGCATGATTGTCCCTCTGTGGAGGCAGTCGGGGACTAATTTATCCCTGCACCAAAGAGCCTAGCTAGAGATAACAGAAACTTAGGTGCAGAGGATCATTTCTAGAGGTTATATAATACCATTTTCCCTTTCACCTTCAATCTCTAGAAAAATTCCTGATCTTCCACCCAGTCAGAGGGAACAAGTAGCACTTCAAATACAAAAACTGCTGGAAAGAGTCATCCAGGAGGTCCTGCCAGACCTGATAAATTCCAGAACTTACTCCAGATTCTTTTTAGTGCCAAAGGAAACGGGGGACTGGAGACCAATCTTGGATCTCAGCAACTTAAATCAGTTTGACCCACCAGGTTTCAGATGGTCACAGTTCAATCCATTCTCCCATTTCTGGGAAAGGACAATTGGATGTGCTCGTTAGACTTTCAGGATGCGTACTATAACTTAGATGAACAGACTGTCCAGAAAGTACTTACACTTCAGGCTGGGAGCCAGTCATTAGTAATTCAGAGTTCTACTGTCTGGTCTCACCACAGCCCCCAGGATGTTCACCAAATGTATGGCAGTAGTAGCAGCTCACTTGTGACTGCAAGGATTCCATATATTTCTATGTTTAGATGACTGGCTCATTACTGCCCTGACCTGGCATCAAGTAATAGAGGCAAGATATCAGGTTCTTCAGACATGCTGTTATCTGGAGATAACCATAAACTATGAAAAGTCTCATTTGGAACTTACTCAAAATTTGGAATTTATAGGAGTACTGCTCAATACAAAGTCAGTGATGGCTTCAATCCCTCCTGTAAGGGTTCAGACCTTAAGAACACAGGTCAGGAAATTAATCTGCAGTACCAAGGTTTCTGCCTGCTTGCTTCTTCAGGATCTAGGGTCTGTGGTAGCTGCAATAACTCTTGTGCCTCTAGCCAGCTTTTACTGATGATTCCTACAGTGGATGCTTGCTACGCATTAGTCAGTACTTTATCAACCTATGTGTCACCCCTTATATGTATTACTCCGATTTGCAAGCGAGATATCAGGTGGTGGATTCAATCAGAGCAGGTTCTTCAAGGCCGTTAATTCATTCCCCTTCAGTCTAAGGCCATACTGACCACGAACGCTTCCCAGTTAGGGTGGGAGGGCATTATCTGGAAAAAACAGTTCAAGGCACTTGGTCCCTCTTAGAGGCCAGTTTGCATATTCTTGTCCTAGAGATGAGAGCAGTTCTTTTAGCATTGCAGGTCTTTCAAGAAGCTCCCCCTTTTAGGGTGATTTACAGTTCAAATGGACAACATGTCAGTAGTTACATGTTGTGGTACATCAACAAACAAGAAGGGACAAGATCTTATCCCTTGTGTTGAGAAACACTTAGAGTGTGGTAGTGGGTGATCTCATCCAACTGCTTTCTCATCACAATGCACATCCACGGAAGTCCAGTGTTATAGCAGACAAGCTGAGCAGGTGCACTCTTCTGCCACACAAATGGTCTCTCAGGAAAGTGACGGATATGATTTTTCTTTAGTGGGGCTAGCTTTGCTGCGATCTTTTCAACCCCCCCCCTAAACAACAAATACATCAGCTACTTTGCCCTGATCCCTTCACAGGGATAATCACTGAGGGATGCTGTACTTGACCCCAAGCCTTCTTTATGCCTACCCACCAATCCTACTAATTTCCAAATTCCTGCGGAAAGCTGCTATGCTGAAGAGCAAAGTTATCCTCATTGCATCTTTTTGGTCTCACCAATTTGGCTCCCCTTCCTTTGGCATCACTTACTCCGTCATCCGTGGATTCTGGTTCCTATTCCTATTCCAGACCTCCTGTGTCATCCAACACGCCTGATGCATCCAGACCTACCAAACCTCAGGTTGACTGCCTGGCTTCTCCAATTCCATTAATAGTCAGACAACCTATGCTGTCTTCCCCAACCTGTCAGATACTTTTGTCTTCCCGTAAACCATCTGCATGTAAACTCTACTCCAGTAAGTGGAGAAGATTTGCTTTCTGGGCCTGTCAAAATAATGATTCCTTTTCAGCTCCCTTGCATAGTATCCTTAAATTTTTAACCTTGCCTTTTAAAGAAGGAACTAGCTCCTCCACAGTGAAAGTCCAGTTGACAGTGATATCAGATTTTCACATGGGATATGTAGGTGCTTCTTTTGCCTCCCATACACCCTACAAAACATTTTTGTGATGCACTCTTCTGAGACTTCCTTTTTGGGACCCTACTCGCCCATGAGACCTCAGTCTGGCACTGCAACAGCTTACTCATCCCCCCTTTGAACCTGCAGCCAAATGTTACCTCAAGTATTTTTCTTGGAAAACAGTTTTTCTAGCAGCTATTATTCCTGCCAGAAGAATTTTTGAGATTCAGGCCTTGTCTTTGAAACTGCCTTACTTGGCCTTTCACAAAGACAGAGTCACTTTATGAACTAACACTTCCTTTCACCATAAAGTGGTTTCAGAGGCTAATATTAATCAATCTATCAATTTGCCGGTATTCTTCCCCAGATTTACTAACAAAGGTGAATACACGTTATGTTTATTGGATGGCCACAGACTACATTTTTACCTGCACAAGAACAGAAGATATCAGGAAGACTGAGCAATTATTTGTCTTTTTTCTGACAAAAAAAACTAGGAAAACCTGTTGCCAAGTCAGCTGTGGCCAGATGGCTGACTGATTGTATTTGTTTTGTATATAACAAATTGGGCATTACCTTATTGAAACCGTTATGGGCTCATTCAAATAGAGCCATGGCTACTTCATTAGTCTTCCAGTCTAGAGATTCCATTGACATTTGTGTAACTGCAACTTTGTCTACTCCCCATATTACAAATTGGATATGGTCTCCAGGGCTAAGGCATCATTTGGCTCAGTGGTGCTCAGGAATATCCTTCCTTAAGTCCACCCAAGGAATTAGATAGTTGGGAGTCTGTCCCATAAGTTGAGGACAGAATGAAAATAGACATAATCAGATAAAGAAGTTATGTACTGACTATAATGTTCCATCTGTGGTTGTCCATTTTCGTTCTTCCTCAATTCCCCTCCCACCAACCCCCTGCCCTAAAGACGCCTGAAAGAGCAAGTAGTGTTAAGTGTGCCACTTCCTTGGTTCATATCTCCAGATATAGCTCTCTATGTAACTGCAGTATTTCTTTCTGCTGCTGTTAGCAAACGAGATCTGAGGTACCTGGGGTTGGTGCATTGTGAGTAAAGGAGTAGCTTGAGAGTTTTCTGGTTGTCATGAGCTTTTGCAATGTCCAAGTCAGATCTGAACTCATAAGTTGAGGAAGAATGAAAATGAACAACAAAGATGGAACATTATGTTGAGTACCTAACCTTTTTTAGGCTAGTAAAGTAAATGCTTTTACTGTTTTTTTCTGTGAAAAACTGATGATGTTAAGTTGTCTATCTCGCCTTCATTCTTGCTGGATGGGTTCGGAGCCGACCTGCCCGACTCGGCCACTCTAAAAGCTCGAGAGTTGGTTCCACCGGCTCGAGGCTCCCCCTATATCCCACAATGCTAGGCATGAGTTACCTCAGATCTCGTTTGCCGCTACAGCGATCGAGGTGTGTTTTCTACCGGCTCCAGGTTAGTGAAAGTTAGACTAGTTTAAATTCTTTAGACTTAGGCTAGCTTAGTGTATTTTTCTTTCCCTTTAGTGTAGTGGACTTATTATCCCTTCTACCTTTTATCCAGCCCCTTTTTTTTTCTAAAACTTATAGTTTTTCACAAAAGGTGTTTCTGTGGATGCTATGGTGGTAGCTGCTGCCACCAAGAAGGAACTAGCTGATCCTTCAGTGCCTGTTCATCCCCCTAACGAAGAATCTAGGTCTATGGACAGGTACGGGAAGCGGATGTTCTCGTCAGCGACCTTTGCTATGCGTTCGCTGAACTACCTATGCCATTTTACTCGTCTTCAAAGAGACTTGATCAAAGAAGCGGTGACATGTTGAAGGATCCTACGGCTGCAGGTTTTCAAGACAAGATGAACACTCAGCTGGCTACCCTGAACTCCATAGCTAACTCCTCCATGGCCCTCCTTTCTTATGCGGCTGATGGAGCGAGCAGGGCCGCAGGGACAGGTGTGGCCTTACGCAGGCATGCCTGGATGCGGCTATGCAACTTTGCGGACCCCTTTAAAACGTCTTTCACTAATTCCCGTTTGATGGATCATCTCTTTTGGTCCTCAAGTGAAAGAAACCTTGACTAGGTGCGAGACAGATGGCAAGACTCTTTCTGCCGTCGAGTCCGTTTTCTACTCCTTCTAGGCCTTACCCCAAAGGCCAGAAAAGTGGGAAAATGTGGTTCTGCAAACAATCTCAAGGGACTTCGCCTGACGACAAAGTCGGTTCCCGCCAGAGGCAGAGGGGGAACAACAATGGTAGACGCCGCCCTAGAGGCAGGGAGGTCCGCAGAACCAGGGCAATCGAAGTCTTCTCTGATAAGCCCTTTCAGCATCCCTGAGGTGTTGCCCGACTGCCCACCTTCGGAGGCAGTCGGGGAAGATTGTCACTGTACCCAGAAGCCTGGCTATCCCTGACTCAAGAGAAATGGGTACAGTCCATCATTTCGAAGGCTATTCCATTCCCTTTTCGCATTCCAAACCAATCAAAAATCCCTTCCAGATGTTCCACCCGGCTCAAAGGGATCTTGCAGCTTTGGAAATTTCAAAGCTGCTTGCAAAAGAGCAATTCAGCCAGTTCCAGCAGACCAGCAAGGATCCGGAATCTACTCCAGGTTCTTTTAGTTCCAAAGAAAACAGGGGACTGGAGACCAATTTTGGATCTCAGTATCTTGAACAAGTCAGTCAAGAAAACAAGATTTTGGATGGTCACGCTGCAGTCCATCCTTCCCTTTTGGGAAAGGAAACTGGATGTGCTCTATAGACCTTCAGGATGCGTACTATCACATAAAATGAACAGACGCTCCAGAAGATTCCTCCGCTTCAGGCTGGGAACCAGTCATTTTCAATTCAGGGCCCTGCCCTTTGGTCTCACCACTGCCCCGGTGTTTACCAAATGCATGGCAGTGGTAGCTTCTCACCTGAGACGTCAAGGATTCCAGGTGTTTCCATATTTGGACGACTGGCTCCTCACAGCTCCCACCAAGCATCTTCTCCTAATGGCCAGGGACTACACCTTTCGCATTTGTCAAAAGTTAGGCATTTCAATAAATTGCAAAAGTCTGTTTTGTCCCCTTGTCGCACTATTACCTTCATAGGCAAATCTAGACACAGTCAACATGTCAAGTAGACTAACACATCAGAGAATAGCAGACATACACAAACTGGTCTCACTCCTCTTCAGCAGCAACAGAGTCAAAGCCAGGTTAGTTCTGAAAGTGTTGGGGATTATGGCGGCTGCCATACCTCTGCTTCCATTAGCCAGGTTCCACATGAGAATCCTTCAATGGATGCTCTTCACGCAATGGTCATACCAGCAACTTCCGATGTCCCACACCATTATGATTACGCAGACATGCAGGAATCATCTTCTGTGGTGGATGTCTTCCCTCAGCTCTTATTGGGAAGACCCTTTGTCCCTTCCTCCGGTTGCTACTCTGACAACGGACGCCTCCCTGATCGGGTGGGGGGGGCATTATCAGGGCAGAACTGTCCAGGGCACATGGCAACCACACGAATGCCACTTGCACATAAATGTTCTAGAGATGAGAGCAGTGCTTTTAGCGTTGCAAGCCCTTCAAGACTCTCTTCCCTTGGGAACGATAGCAATCCAGATGGACAATATGTCTGTAGTGTGGTATATCAACAAACAAGGCGGAACCAGGTCCTACCCCCTGTGTCGAGAAGCACTCAGACTGTGGCAATGGGCGATTTCTTCTCAGCGGTTTCTGATAGCAACGCACATCCCCGGGAAGTCCAGTCAAATCGCGGACAAGTTGAGCAGAGCTATCCTCATGCCTCACGAGTGGTCTCTGAAAGACTCTGTTGTGAGAGAAATTTTTCTCAAGTGGGGTCAGCCTTGCTGCGACCTTTTTGCTACTCCCCAAAACAGCAAGTGCAGAGATTTTTTCACCCTATTCCCTCTACCAGGTCAGCCCAGCAGAGACGCTCTAGTCCAAGTTTGGCCCCGGGGACTTCTGTATGCATTTCCTCCCTTCCCACTAATCTCTCAAGTGATACAGAAAGCTATCGCTCAGAAGGCCTCGTTGATCCTCATTGCTCCTTACTGGCCTCGACAGGTTTGGTTCCCCTTTCTACATCAATTTCTGTTGGAGCGACCTTGGCATCTGGACCTAGTTCCAGATCTTTTGATCCATCAGTCGGGTCAGTTTCATCGCTCCCTTCCCTCTCTGAACCTCACTGCTTGGTTCCTCCAATTCCAACCTTAGCCAGGCTTCCTCAAATATCTCACTCTGTCCGAGATATTTTGATAGCTTCCCATAAATCTTCCACTAGAAAGATTTATTTGAGTAAGTGGAAACGTTTTGCCTATTGGGCTCAAGGAAGGGACATAGATCCTTTCACTGCTTCCATCCAAATGGTCCTTGATTTTCTAGCTGAACTCTTCCATGCAGGTTCATCTCCTTCTACTCTTAAAGTTCAATTGGCAGCTATTTCTAACTTTCATGTGGGCATTTCAGAGTCTGCCATCATGTCCCACAAGCTTTGCAAAGCCTTTTGAAGGGAGTTTTTCTACTCAGACCTCCGATAAGAAATCCTCCTCCTCCTTGGGACCTAAATTTAGTTCTCAGTTCTTTGATTCTCCCCTTTCGAACCTGCAGCCTCCTGTTCTTTAAAATTGCTATCATGGAAGACTCTCTTTCTGGTAGCTATTACTTCAGCTAGAAGAGTTTCAGAACTTCATGCACTCAGCTGTCGACCTCCTTATCTGTTGTTCCATAAGGACAGGGTATCTTTACGAACCAACCCGTCTTTTTACCTAAGATAGCCTCGGCCTAACCTAAATCAAAGCATTGACCTCCCGTGTTTTTCCAGAATATTCTAGCAGGTCTGAACAAAATTGCATTGGCTAGATGTTCATCGTCAGTTAAGGTACTATTTGGATAGAACCAAACAATTCAGAAAATCTGACCAGCTGTTTGCCTCTTATGCAGAAGGCAGAAAGGGACTTTCAGTTTCAAAGGTATCATTATCCAGATGGCTAACATCTCTGATTTCCCTTGTTTATGAAATTAGACACCAAAAGCTGCCTAACAAACCTAAAGCCCATTCTACCAGAGCTTTGGCTACTTCTATAGCCTTCCAAGACAGACTGCCTATTGACACCATTTGTGCAGCGGCTACTTGGGCTACTCCTCACACTTTCATTTCTCATTATAAGTTGGATTTAGCCTCTAGGCATAGAGCTAACTTTGGTTCCACTGTTCTCAAGAGTCTGTTCCATTAGGCCACCGGGACAAGGTGCTAGGGACGGTCCCATCCAGCAAGAATGAAGGCGAGATAGACAACTTAACATATAGAAGTTATGTTCTTACCATAACGCTCCATGTTAGTTGTCTTCTTCTCGCTTCTTCTTCGCCCCACCCTCCTTCCCCCTGGCCTGGACAGACCTAGAGGAGTTTGATTGTGACCTCTCTTTCTACCACCTCTTTACTTTAGGTATATGCTGCTGTGCATATTTTCCTGGATCAGGATGTAGGTCACCCTTCTCTTCTCCCTGGTTTATAGAGGTGGACTTTGTTTATAGTTATTCTATTGCTATTATAAGCTGGGCCTAGCTTACAAACAAGATCTGAGGTAACTCACGCCTAGCATTGTGGGATATAGAGGGAGCCTCGAGCCGGTGGAACCAACTCTCGAGCTTTTAGAGTGGCCGAGTCGGAGCCGAGGTCGGCTCCGAACCCATCCAGCAAGAAGAAGGCGAGAAGAAGACAACTAACATGGAACGTTATGGTAAGAACATAACTTCTATTTTTCCCGGAAAATAAGGCAGCATTTTCTGGTTGACCATGGAACAGACTGTTGATTCCAAGGTTGGTCCTTCTTCCAGCCCCACAAAAAAAGAGAGAGAGAAAAGTTAAGCAAACAGCCTTTGCCACCACAGCAGTCTAGCAGTATGCTTAAGTCGCGAGTGGGTGACTCTGCTGTGGCCATTAGTCGTACCTCGAACCAGTCATCTTTTATCTTGGATCCCTCTGGTGATTGCACCTCCAGTCAACCTAGACCAAGGGTTGAACACATCCTCTGCAGCTGTTGGGGTCCCCCTCAATGGGCAAAGGAGTACCACTCTTGTTGGTCCTGGGAGAGGGAACTGGGAAGGCTTCCCTGTTTTGTCAGAATGTTGTGCCCATTGTAGGAGAAGCTGCTGCTCCCATTAATAACAGTGTTGGTATCATTTTACTTGTCAAAAAGGAACAAAACTACACATGTATCTACTCTTCCTCAGATTTCCTTGGACAGCAGTAATTTACTGGGTCTAGCTCAGAGTTTAATTCAGGCTAATGGTCCTTTTTATAAAATAGTTTCTGGTAAAAGAAAGAGAGATATCTCTTTTCCTGAACAGATTCAATATTCTGAAACTGGACAGGAAGATGAAGGGACAGATACAGGGTTTTCTCCTCAGATTTCTGATTCAAACTCAAGTATAGCTCAGATGTTCTTCGTGTTTCACTGTTGCAGTCATTACATTTGGGTAATCTGCTGGCAGGTTGCCCTCAGTCGGCCTGATTAACAAAGTCTTGGGTCCTGTGTCGGTTGCTGTCCCTTCTTCCATGATGTCAGGGGTATAAAACATGCAGCTGACGCCATTACATCAGTCTTTCTTGCCGAGCGGTGCCCGAAGCAGAAGCAAGTTCGCAAGTGCAGGTTGGCAGACTCCTGAAATTTTCGTTTTCGAGTTTCTGAACCAAAGTCTTCAACTAAAAGCCAAGTACCCCGTTGGGGAAACTTTTTCTTGCTCCTTACCGATGTCAGTAAAAGTTGATAATTGCATAACTTGTGGGACGCAAGTACCTCATAAGGATTTTCATTTGTACTGTATTCCTTGCCTAGGCCCTGACCACAGTGTGCCTTGCTGTCAGTTTTATTTATTTATTTATTTATTTATTTTACATTTGTTGACCGGGCTAGTCTGGCTGGATAACAAGTCCATTTTCAGCAGAGGCCCGAGGAGAAAAGCTCCACTATCTACTAATACATTACATACAACTAGGTCACTTAAGAAATACAGCTTATAGGGAATATAACATTGCAAGAGAGAATTCAACAGTAATAAAAACAAATTTTCCTGAGGAAAGAAATGTACTGTTTGTTAATTCCAACAAATTTTGCAGAAAAGTATATAATACATAAAGTTCTAATAGTAGTAGAATCAGAAACAGGAGTTGGAGTAGAGAGGAAAGGAGTGGAGGAGTAACAGTTTAAGAAATAGGGTAAGTTAGTCAGGTGTACTGCAGGAGCAGAGCCAGTGGTTTTGGAAGTACAGTTTAATTTTCTGTTTGAAAAGAGGCAAAGATGTAGTTAGAGTTATATCAGTAGGTAGAAGATTCCAATTTCTACCTACTGTATTTGTGAAGAGACAGTCACCAGCAGAGTTGTTAGACTTAATTGATTTGGCCATCAGTTTGTGAGAAGGAGAGTTGAGATTGTTATAAGGGATTATCAGTTGAGAGAGAATAGGGTGTTGTCAGGTTGGTATAGTATACTATGGGCAATAGAGAGTTGAGGGATTTGCAGGTAGTTTTGGAATTCAAGCCAGCCTAAAAGTTTTAAGTTAAGACAATGATGGGTTCTGAAGGGGTTACCAGTTGCTATATTGTTGTAGCAGGTTGCTAATTTAGTTAGATTGCATTTCTTAAGGCTGGTATAAATAGGGGAGGCATATAGTAGAGTGGCTAAGAGATGGGATTGAGCTATCTTGTTTCTAGTTGCTGGGGTTAGAAAGGGTTTAATTCTATAAAGGGATCCTATTTTTCTGTTAACTAATTTTATGGTGTTGTTAATGTGTTGATCGAAGGAGATTATTGTCTATGGTTATTCCTAGCAGTTTTGTTGTGGAATCGAGAGATGATGGTGTTAGTGTTTGAGGTGATGGAGAAGTTTAAAGGGGGGTCCGAGTTGTGGGGTAAAAGGAGAAGTTTAGTTTTTGGCATTAAGTAGGAGGAATCGTTTAGAGAACCATGTTTCAACTGTATTAAATACATTTTGGGTGAGTGAGATCAGTTCTGTAGGGATGGAGCAGAACAAATAACGGTTGAATCGTCTGCATATTGAATGCAGGTTGCTTGTGGGATAGCAGAATGAAGATCATTGATGAAGAGGGAGAAGAGGGCCAAGAATGGAGCCCTGAGGAACTCCGATGGAAATTGGCAAAAGAGTAGAGATTTGGTTTTCCCATATGACTGCTTGTTGTCTGTTGTTAAGATATGATGTAAACCATTTAATAGCTAGGTTATCAAATGAAAGAGATTGAAAAACGTTAGTTAAGAGAGAGTGGTTGACCATGTCAAATGCTTTTGAGAGATCAATGAAGAGAGCAGAAGAGAGAAGATTATTGTTGCGATTTTTGTAGATAGTATCTGTAAAGGAAAGAAGGGCGGTGGTGGTGCTGTGATGAGGTCTAAAGCCATGCTGACAGTGTGCTATAATGTTGTGGAGAGAGATATTGTACTAGTTGCTGGTGAATACATTTCTCCATAATTTTGGCTAAGGGTGAGAGGAGAGCAATTGGTCTAAAGTTGGAGTAGTCAATAGAATTACCACCTTTGAGTAGAGGAATAATATGGGAGACTTTCCAGATGTTTGGGATGGAACCCTCCTGGATAGTTCTGTTTATGAGTATGGATATTGGGTATGCAATTTCTTTGGCTGCTTTTTGGAGGAAAAACACAGGGAGCTTATCAGCTGAAGGTGTACATGGTTTCAGTTTGTGAATGAGTCTGTAGATGTAAGAGGTAGATATAGGTTTTAGAGAGAAATTGTGAGAAGATTTAGGTGGGTTGTATGGGGGGTGGTAGTTGTTGGTGTTCATTTGTCTAGCTAGGGATTGAATAGTTTCGGAGAAAAAAGAATTAAAAGTATTTGCAGTTTGGAGAGGGGTGTCAGGGTTGGCATTTAGTGGGGAGGGAGTTTTGGCTGTACCTGGTGAGAGGAGTCTATTTACTGATAGCCAGAATTGTCTGGAATTGTTAAGATGAGTTTGCTGAAGTTCACAGTAGAACTTTTTTTTGTCAGAGATTATTGATTTCTTAGTCTGATTTCTAAGCTGGCGGTAGTGAAGAAAATCTGGGTTATTTCTATGGCTTCTCCATTTGGTCCAAACTTTATTTCTAATGAGGATAAGTTTCTTAGTTTCTTTAGAGAGCCATGGGGCTGTTTTTGATTTCATTCTAATGGAACGCTCTGGAGCATGTCTATTAAGAATGGATAAGAAAGTAGTATTAAAGAATACAGCTGCATCCTCAAGAGGCAGTGTTTTTAGGGAATTCCAGTTGCAAGCTAAGTTCAGCTAGAAAAGGTCTTTGTTAAAATGCTTGGTACAGCGAATTTGTTTAATATTTGGGGTGTTTAAACAATCTGACTTTTCTCTAGAGATATAGGTTAGGAAGTGATCACTGACTTCATCTGGCATGGTACCTACTTTATATATTTTGTTAACATTGTTTGTGAGTATCCAGTCTAATATGCTTTCTCTTTTACTGTGCTTATTGAATCTAGTAGTTGAGGTGATTGTTTGGGAGAAACTGTGAAGGTTAATATGGGAGGAGGGATTTTCAGCATTAATATTGTTCCAGTCTATGTTAAAGTCGCCTAGGATTATAGTTTCCTGTGGGTAGGTGGTTGAAACCCAACTAAGAAAGTCTTCTAATATTGGAATATTGTTGCCTGGAGGTAGGTACATGCATATGATATAAAGGGCTTTTTTAGCATTTAGTTGGAGTTTAGTTGTGATGGCTTCTATTTTGCTATCCTGGTTTGGACACGTTGGTAGAGTAGTAATGTTAAGATGATTTTTAATAAGGATTGCTACCCCACCACCTTTTTGTTCTATCTTGTCTAAGTATGTTATAGCCTTGGGGTATTATTTCAGAGTCCTTAGTGCCTGATTTAAGCCAGGTTTCAGAGAGGCATAGAATGTCAAAAGAATAGGTGTCGAGGAGGGCATGAAGGTGGGGTATTTTATTGTTTAAACTTTGAATGTTAAGGTGCCCTATGATGAATTTATTAGTGAGATTGGAAGAGTGTAGTTGAGGTGAGGGGTCAGTTGGGCCTGGGTTGGGGTGTATGTCACCATCTAGTAAGGTGGGACTTCCTAGTTTGGTTGTTATGTTACTATTAAAAAAGGTTAGAAGTTTAGGTTTTTTATCTGAGGGCAGGATATAGGTGAGGTGAGATAGTCTGTGAAATTTAGGAAGAAGATAGTTAGGGGTGGTTGTAGCATTGGAGTAGGGTGTGAAGGTGTAAATGGTTGAGGTCTCTTTTTTTGTGAAATTAGGCAGGATAGTAAGTGAGTTTTCAAAGAAGGTAAGTTGGTAAGTAGAGAATAGGGAGGTTAAGAGTAGGAGTGATAGAGTAAGAAGTGTAGGATAGTAGGAAGTCATTATGTATAGAGATAGAGAAAAGGAGAAATCAGAGAGAAAGATGTAGGAGGTAAGAATATAGGTGGAAGTATGTCAGCTAGGAAGGTAGAGGAGAACTACAGTATACTATTGGTTGGGTGAGAACTGCAATATACTGAAATGTATAGAGAGGGGTAAGACTGGTGAGGAGAGTGGAGTGAGAAAAAAGATATAGAAAAGGAGGAGAGAGTCTGAACTAGAGGGAAAGGTAGTAGAGAAGACAAAGAGGAAGAGGTAAGAGTATAAGGGGTGTGTTGAGGGGTGGGCAAGAAAATGCAGGGGAAGGGGATAGGTGTGATAGGGGTGTGGCTGGGGCTATAAGAATAGGACCCCTGGGGGTGGGTGGGGAAGGGGGGGGAGGAGGGAGGAGGAGAGTTGAGAGGGGCGGGGAAAGAAGAAAGAAACCAAGAAGAAGAGATGAGAAAGGAGACAATCAGAGATGCAGGTAGTATAGCAGGAAAGGGTAGTGATAGGACTAGAGAGCACCAGTAAGTTAAACAGTGTTAGATAATGTAGAGGTATTGTAAAGCATACAGCAGGAGGACAGGAGGACAGAGAGAGGTGAGATAGGAAAAGCAGGTTACAGATAAGGAGTCAGAAATAGATAAGAAGGCGGATAGATAGGCAGTTAGGGTAGAAAGTGGAGGTTACTAAGAAAGAGGACAGTGATGAGCTTTACAGTCTGAATAGGCCAGAAGGAGCCAAGGTAGCAGCAAGGTAGTAGCTTTATAGTTCAGGTGGAAAGGATAGTGGGAGGGAATAAAGCGAGGAAGGAAAATGAGGAGGTAAGGGGAAAAACATGAGGTAAAAGAGTAGCTGGATGAGAAGTGAGTACAGAAAAGGGGGAGGTAAGGGAGGGAGGTAGCTGGCTGTTTGAGGCTGGAGAACTAGCAGTTGTTAACTCTTTTAGGGGACCCAATGGGAGTCAAACACATCAACAATATTGGAGCCCAAACATACTTTCTGTTCCTAGAATGGACAGGGTAAGTTGATGTACTCTCCGGTCCAGAGTTTCAGAACCTTGAATAAAAAAAATAATCTTCACCTCTGGTGTTATAGTCTTGTCTTTCTGTAAATATGAAAATGATGAAAAACGTTGAACAGGATTGTGGCGTTTAAATAAAGCTGTTTTCTACTGAAATTTTGGACCTTTCTTCTGGATCTACCTTATTGTGAGCTGTTCGAATTTTGCTTGGTGGATACTGCCTGGGATTACATTTTGTTTCGTTTTTTGGTTGATTTTAAGTGCTTTTTGTTCTTTGATGTAATTCAAGTTACAGTCACTGGAGGAAGGCCAAGTTCGTCAGACACAAGTTAGGAGCCACTTAGGGGGGAGAGGAGCCTAGAGCTTAGTTCTTTCTGAATCCATGGGCTGCAGTACTTAAATTATTAGAAAAGGTTTCACGTTTATTGGTTTCACTCCTAAGTACTGGCAGTCACTGGTAAGTATTTTCAGAAGAGGGTACAAGCCAGCTGTTAATCAGTGTTCTCTGTATGGAGTGTTAGCATAACTTTTTTGTCTGTCCTCTCTCTGTGGGGAAAGTTTAATAAACAGAGGTTCTTGTCTGCTAAAATCTGGTTCAAGTTGTTAGTAAACCTTTGTACTTTAAGAAGTCGATTGTAACATCTGACCATAGTCAGTTAGTAGACCCAGTTACTTAAGCAACCAATTGTCTCCAACACCCACTGAACACAACCTTTTAAATAAGCATTCAAATTCTAATTGAGAAACACATGGAAAGTAGCCGTAAGATAACTTGTGGGAATGCCCCCCTAAAAAAATCATATGCTGGGACTTCGGACCATCTACTATCTTTGTATCCTTCAACTGGTCACTAATTCGTGAAAAGTGTGGTGTGAAAACTGTTTTTATAAATGGGAAAGAAGAAGCCCCCCTAACGCTATGCTAAATTTAATCAACGCACGATTAAATGTCGGTATATTTTTGCTTCTAAATATTTTGGCTCAAGATTTAACTATCCAGAAATGTCGTCGGGTAGCAATTCGACTACCGGAATACCTAAAAAACGCAAAGAAAAAAACAGAGACAGACCGTCGAGGTCCAAAACCGACGACGACGCTTCTAAGCCAGTCGCCAGTTCACTGGTACTCAGTGAGGTGCTTTCGCAGCTCCTGATACCCCGCTACTTTTGATTCGCAGGCCTCTACTGTGACCCATTCAGAGTCCGGTATGCAGCGAGATGCTTTAAGTATTGAACCTGCGGATGTCTCTACCTTAGATGAGTCTGGAGCCGCTGTGCAGGCACCGGCTTCTGAGGGTGTTTTCAGGCCTAAAGATTTGTATATTAAACCGATGCCATGTTCAAAACTAAAGCCAAAATCTACTTCTATGTCTAAAAAAATTACACTTGGGCCACGTGTACAGGCCCCAATGCCTAAAAAACAAATGATCAAAATGGCTGAAGATTTAATTACCTTGATCAGGTGTAGCCATCCCCCTCCTGCTAAGAGACCTAGTCAAGGCACTGACTGAGTCTTTGGATCAGGTTTCTATTTCTTCTTCTGAACAGGATTTATCTATACCTACATATGAGGACTCAGATGCAGAAGATTCCATCCCTTCTGCTTCTCCCCCTGAGGATTTCTCTTGTGGAGAAACTTTACATACCTTAAGGGAACACTTCCACTGGGAAAGTCAGGATTTCTCTGACTCTAAAAAGAGACTTGGGGATTTTCTTCTTCTCCCTCAGCATAGGCCTGTGGCTATACCTCCTGTTCTAGACATTGTTAATGATGTTTTTTCAGAATCCAGTATGTCTCCTGATTCTCTGCCTCCGGCTCCTAGTAAGCCAGACAGATACTACAGGGTTCCTGACTCCCACAAACTCCTTTTCAAAAACCCAACTGCTGATCTTGAAACCATTTCCCAGGGTCCCAAGGGCGTTAAGGCCTCTACTGCTAAAAATCCTACCCCTTCTGACAGAGATTCCAGGGCACTGGATAGATGGGGTAAGAAGGTTTACATGTCTGCAACCTTGGCAATCAGGGCTTTAAACTGTCAATTTCATATGCTTAAATATTAACAGCATGTCATGGGTTTACTTAAACAGAAAATTATGTTGATCTCTGACTGTGTGGAAAATAAAGAGTTGCAGGATTTATTACATTCAGCTGAACAAGTTGGAAAACATACTTTGTAATGTGGTTTTGATTCTTTGGAGGCCACTTGCAGGGCTGCTGTAACTGGATCTGTGATAAGAAGGCATGCTTGGCTCAAAGAGCAAAATCTGCCTGACCATGTTAAAGCAAAATTGTTTGATGCTCCTTTACAACAGGACAGTCTCTTTGGTAATAAGGCTGAAGAAGTTTTAAAAAAGATGGAAGATAAAGGTAAATCTATGCAAACTGTGAAAGATTTCTTACAAGAGCAGCCACCCAGATTTAGTAGGCACTGGCCTATTAAGAACTGGTCCTTTCCAGTTCCCTCGAGAGCCACTCAAGTCAAATCCAGACATTCCAAAGGCTCCAGGTTTCAGTCGCAAGGAACTTTTAGAACAAAACAATGGGGTTGCCTCCACCTCCAAACCTGGAAGCAACAAGGCACCTCCCTATGGTAAACAGTCTCAATGACTTCCCTCTACAATCACCAAGCACTTACCTTTTGGCCACCCCTTTGGGGGGAAAACTGGCACTTCGTGCATGAAACTGGCAACTGATTACCCAGGACAAATGGGTTTTAAATATAGTATCCCAGGGATACAGATTTAATTTCCACACGTTGCCAATCCCAAACGGATGGCCAGATCTGCCTCCAAATCAGTGGGCAGAGGCCCAGAAACAAGTTCTGTTCCTCATGAACATGGGGGCTATTCAGCCAGTACCAGAAGAGGAAAAGGGACAAGGTTTCTAGTCAAGACTTTTCCTGGTACCCAGAAAAGACAAATCATGGCGTCCAATTCTGGACTTATCCATTCTAAATACATTTCTGGACATTCCAAAATTCAAGATGCTGACTCTTCAACAGTTACTGCCTATGCTAGGCAAAGATGCCTGGTTGGTAACTCTAGACTTAAAAGAGGCTTACCTGCATATCCCAATCAGGGAATTTTGCAGAAGATATCTCCGCTTCAAAGCAGGCTACTTGCATTACCAGTTCTCTACACTGCCCTTTGGCTTATCTACTGTGCCCAGGGTCTTCACAAAGTGCCTGGCACCAGTAATTGCATTTTGCAGGCAAAGAAATATTCATATTTATCCATACATGGACGATTGTCTAATTTAGGAAGAAAACAAGGAAACTTTTCTAAAGCATCTGGCGTTTGTAAAAGGGTTCTAACTTGTCTGGGGTACACCATAAACTAAAAGAAATCACAACTGGTACCCTCTCAAAAAATTACATTCCTGGGTGCAAGCTTGAATACAACTGCCCAGATGACTAACCTTACGCCAGAAAAGCAAATTCAATTGATGACTTACTTCAAACAGGTGTCCACAAAAACCCAACTATCTGCAAGACAAATTCTGCAGGCCTTGGGGTTCATGACCTCCTGCATTCTTCTAATTTCATATGTAAGACTGCATCTGAGGAAACTTCAGTGGTACCTATGTTTATGGAGTCAACATTGTCACAGCCTGGAAACAATGATTCCTATTATACCTTGCCTGCAACTAGAGTTCATATGGTGGGCAGAGGCCTGCCACCAAAACAAGGGACTGCCATTCACTCCACCCCCTGCCGCCCAAACCGTAACTACAGACGCATCAGAATATGCTTGGGGGGCGCATCTGGCAGGGAAATGCACTCAGGGCAAATGGAGCCCAAATCAAATGCACCTACATATCAATCCGAAAGAGATGATAGCTGTACAGAATCCTCGGACAGCCTTCAAGGACTACCTTCATCCAGGACAGCTACTGATAAAGGCAGACAACACCACAATCATGTGGTACGTAAACAAGCAGGGGGGTACACAATCTTACCCCCTTTGCAGACTAGCCATGGCATTGTGGAACACGGCTTTGACTTATCAAATACATCTACAAGCTCAATTCCTGCCAGGAAAGCTAAATACTCTGGCAGATGAACTAAGCAGAAATCTTATGGACCCACATGAATGGAAACTGGAACCACAAGTTTTCAACATGTTGACACACAAATAGAGGAGCCCGGACATGGATCTTTTTGCCTCACCCCAGAACTGTCAGTTTGACAAATTCTGCACACGAATTCATCACAAAAAAGCTTGGAAAGTGGATGCTCTATCATTCAGCTGGAAAAACCTATCAGTCTATGCTTTTCCCCCTCTGCCTCTGCCTCTGCTCTCCAAAGTCCTACTAAAAGTCAGGCAGGACAAACCAAAAATGATTCTGATTCCTCCAGACTGGCCTCACCAACACTAGTACTCACTCCTGCGCAATGTGTCACACCTTTCTCTGTGGCACCTGCCTCAGATACCTTACCTACCTTACCTACTATCTCAGCAGAAATACCAAATTCTGCACACTCGGCTCCAAACTTTGAATCTTGCAGCATGACTAATCAACTAATTTCACCCTTGACGTCTCTCAGCAAACCTGTGATGGATGTCATTTTGGAGGCTAGAAGGCCTAGTACTAGAAAATCTTATGTTGACAAATGGAAAAGATTCTGTGCCTGGAACCAATCACAAGGAAAAAGCACAGCAATGCCCAATATTCCTCAGATTCTGCAATACTTAAGTGAGATGCTTCACAAGGGCCTATCTTTTTCTTCCATAAAAATCCATGCCTCTGCCATTTCAGCTCATTACAACACAGAACCTCCCTTCTTCTGTCATCCTCTGCTAAAGCAGTATCTCAGAGGGGCCAAAAAATTAAGACCTCCCAGGAGAGCATCAACTCCTGCATGGGACCTCAATTTTGTTTTGGAAAAACTCACTCTACCTTCTTTTTAGCCAGCTGCTACTGCGGATCTAAAATTTCTCTCTTGGAAAACAGCTTTCCTTTTAGCAGTCACTTCAGCTAGAAGGATTTCAGAATTGCAGGCTATTATGGCAGTGGACCCTTTCATTATTTTTTATTCGGACAGGGTGGCTTTCAGGACCAGTCCATCCTTTATTCCTAAAGTGCTATACAGTGTAGCTCTTAATCAGACCATTCATCTGCCAACTTTCTTTCCCAATCCATAGAACAAGGGTGAGCGGATTCTGCATTCATTGGATGTACACAGACAACTTAGATTCTACTTAAACAGGACAAAATCTCTAAGAAAATCTGAACTACTATTGGTGGCATTTGCTGCAGGGGCAGAGGGAAAGGCTATTTCAAAGCAGACTATTTCCAAATGGATAGTTTCTGTTATACGCACCATGGTAAACCTATCCCAAAGGGGATCAGATCTCATTCCACCAGGGCTGCATCTACTTCTGCAGCCTTTCTCAGAGGGCTTCCTACCAGAAACATTCTAGAAGCTGCTACCTGGAGCTCAGTTCATACGTTCACCAAACATTACCATTTACCTCTCTTCTCTAAATCCAGAGCTGGCTTTGCCACTGCTGTCCTGCAGGGCTTTATAGCTGCTCCTAATGCTGTATAAAGCCATCCGCCCAACCATAGCTTTGGGATTCTACCCAAATGTAATGACTGCAACAGTGAAACACGAAGAACATAATACAATTGGGTACACTTACCATAAATGTAGATGTTCGAGTGTATTCACTGTTGCAGTCCTGGTTACCCTCCCTCCAGCCCCCTGTTTTTTTCTAACTATACCTCTCCTTTCTTTTACTATGATTAAAAGCCTTTTTGGTGTATTTGCTTTTGTTTGGAGGTATATGTTTTGTTGTTTAAATTATATACATATATATGTATATATTTTGCTCCCCATTTGGGGGACACCTGACATCTGGTACAAGAAAAACTGATGTAATGGAGTCAGCTGCATGTTTTATACCCCTGACGTCATGGAAGAAGGGACAGCAACCAACGCAGGACCCAAGACTTTGTTAATCAGGCCGACTGAGGGCAACCTGCCAGCAGATTACCCAAATATAATGACTGCAATAGTGAATACACTCGAACATCTACATTTATGGTAAGTGTACACAACTGTGCTTTTCTGATTCTCCCTGTGGGGGTTTCTTTCTCTCTGAGACTATTTCCAGAATTTGTGTTTTCAGTGGGGCAAACAGTAAGGCTTCTCCTTCAAAAAATACTATGAGCTGTTAAAGGAAGAATTTCCAGAACTTTCACCTGTTTCTCCAGTTCTTTCAGCATTGGATAATGTGTATGTTACTGCCTGAAGTTTTTTTGAAAGTCAACCAGATGTCCCTAAAATGGCATATAGGATGCATAAAGCTCCCAAGTTCTTTTTAAACATTTCCAAATCTGACCCAGCAGCTGTGTAGCTTTAGTTAATCCAACTGCTGCTAAATACTTAGTTAATTCCAATCCTGCTCTTTCTAATAAGGATGGGAAGATTATTGATAAGTATGGGAGGGAGTGTATGCATCTGCACTTTTGATTTTCAGAGTTTTGAATTGTGAGTTTCTTATGTTAACGCTTATGACTAATTGTGAAAGTATGAGGAATGTTTTGTCTGCAGTTTCTACTTGAGGAAAAATCTGCTTTAAATATTTAAATTTTCTTTTGCTCAAATCACTGCTCATTATTTACAGTGTGTGTGTGCGTGCATGCATGGGTGTGCATGTGGGAGATAGACTGATACTTTTTCCAGGGCTTGTGGTTTGCCTGACTGTGTTCTTAGAACTCGTCTTTACATAAGACGTATGTTCCCCACGCAAGCGTACGGTATAAAAATGTTGAACAAACACTCCCAATACTTTGAACTTTGTTGACACCAGACCGAATGGCATTATTGTACGTCAGTCTGAACACCCATTACTTTGATGGTTATATCAATCCTATTTCTTCAAGAAAAGTACCCCATTGGGGTTACTTTTTCTTTTTATTCTATGTTTCATTGGGTTACATGTCATCCAGGAAAGGAAAATGTCAGTGTGGAGGGTAGATTAACCATGAGAGGACCACCACGATAATTTCCTGTTTTTCTTGGGTACATCTCACAGCCTCACTGTGTTCCATCTGTCAGGCTTGTGTACCCAGAACTTTACGCTGACATCTTTTTTTCCATTTTCATTTATCTTGAGAACCCATGTCTCAAGCTGTTGGCCCAAGGTATTGTGGCAGAATCTGCTTGCCCTGAGGTAAAGCTGCTGCTCAAAAAGGCCAAGAAAGCTAGGCCTGAGCCTGCAGCTGTCCACCCTCCACCAGATGTCTCTCTTGAGGTGAATGAGAACCCGGAGGGCAGTCTGGTATTGCCATCAGTTTCTTCTGCCATGATCTTCCCAGAGGTTAGTATGGAACCTGCTGCTTGTATGTTCTTGGAGGCCTTGCAAAGTCCGCCATGGACTTTGAGAGAGAACCACAGCTGACTACCTCTGAGTGGCTTAAAGGGATTCTTCATATCTTTGTTGGAGAAGAGGTGCCTGGGTACCTTGATCGAATCCAGACACGGGTCCAAATATTCACATTTTTTCAGGGAGGACGTACCCTTAAAGAAAAGACAGAAGTCCAAACTTGTGATGTAGCTGCCCAAGATCCACAAAGAGAATAACAGGACTTCACTCAAGGCTTGATCAATGCTTTGATGGCTTTAAAGCCTTTGCAGGGGGGGTGTCAGTTACTGTACCCCATTGGTTCTCAATCCCCGAAAAGGGCAAGGGACCCTGAGTTCTCGGCTGAGGATTCTGACTCTTTTGCCTACTCCGCTGTTACCTTTTCCTTTAGACTATGGGTCAGAGGAGAAATCTGTTAAGTCATGATTGCATGGGCCTGTGTATGATGGAATATTTCAAATGGGATTGCTCCCAGGTGTCAGACATTCACAAAAGGTATTGAGTTGTTATAAATGGATTCTCCTAAACCTTCTGCTGCCCCTCCTTGGTTAGCTACTCTATTGAATGCCTTCTCTGCTGCCTTCCCTGGCACCAGACTCCCAACCTTCAGTTCCTAACCAGCCTGACAGGTTGTATAAGGTGCTGGATGCCTGCAAGTTCTTATAAAAATGCCCTTCATCTGATCCACCTGTTATTTCTGTGTCTACTGATAAGCTTTCTAGGCTGTTGCCCTCTTCTAAGCTCCTCCCCTTGGATAAGGATAGTAGAGCTGCAGGGAGGATTGGTAAGAAAGTGTACACTTCTACTAAGTTACCCTTTAAGGCTATAGACTACCAGACCCATATGACAAAATACATTTTACCTCTTCATTCCCAGATTAGGAAGATTCTGTGATACACCTGACTCTGTGGGTAAGGCTTCAGCCCTGTCCTTACTGGGTTCCACTTCTCAAGTTGCCCATCACTCTATAAAATGCAGCTGTGATGCAGCTGATTCCCCCCTCTGGAGGTGCTGTCTCTGGCTCTGTGATGAGGCACTATTTCTGACTTCACCTAAAGCCTCGCCAGATAATATTAAAGCAAAACCTCTGAATGCGCCTCTGGATAACTTAAATGTTTGGCACTACTCTGACAGAGCTCTTTAAGACCTTGCAGGATCAGGGTAAGGTCATGGACGATTTGAATCACAACTTTGTTTCTTCCATTCCCAAATTCAGAGGAACTTTCATATTAAGACTTCTTTTTTGCATAGACTGCCTAGACAATCTTCCAAGGGTAAGAAAGCTCCTAGGTGTGTCTCAAACACCTAGGCCTCAAAAACAGTGTCTTCCTAACAAGTCTGCAGCCATTTGACGTTCTGCACTCCCTTACTCTTGGCCAGGTTCCCTTGTCCCTGAGGCTTTCCCCTGTCTCTCCCAGATAGGCAAAAGATCACCACGGAGTCTTGGGTTCTATCCATTATCTGTCAGAGTTGCTTTATACCCTGGAAAATCCTTTCCAGGATCCCTAAACCTACTGCAGAATAGCTTCCTCATTTTCAGTAGCTTTTGTACTCTCCCAGAGGTGATGAATATTGTAATAGAGATGTAGAAGAACAGTACAGTTGTGTAAAATCTTACCATAACAGTAGATGGTCTTGTTTTCACTGTTGCAGTATTCACTCCCTCCTTCATACCCCCTGTTCTTTTTCTCCTTTTCCATGGGTGGTATTTTCCTTCTGACCAATAGGTTCTTCACTTTCTCTTCCTTCCTTTTTCTGGATATACGTGATCTCCTTTCCATTGGGGGGTCTTGGTTCTACTGGAGAAATTCCATTCTGGGCTGGGAGCATTCGTACATCACCTTTATGCCCTGCACTTGCACAGGGAACATATGTCTGACGTACAATGCTCTTAGTTAATAAAAGCTTTGGTACATTGGCCGAACGATAGGCTATTCTTGGCAGGAGATCGCAGAGGTGCTAAATACAGTAGCAGTGAAAAGAAGGACATCTGCTGTTATGGTAAGATTTTACACAACTGTACTTTTCCACATGTTGCTAAAAATGAAATTTGAAATTCTTCTTTGGTTAGAGAATTAGTTGTTGACCCCTCTGCTGCAGAGATGATAAAAAGTCTGATGAGAGGGGTAAGTTGTTACAGGGAGTCTCTAAGATTTTTCAGGCCTCCTTTTCCAAATTTTGTAATCCCTCATCCATTTTTTGCAAAATAAATAAACAGAACAGTCTCATTAAAATGCAGGTGAGCAACATTTTAAGAAGAAATGGCAAGGAAGTTCCAAAAAGAATTCAGAACCCTCCCCCCAACCATAGGCAGTCCAACAACTCAGAAGGATTATTAAAGTGACCTTGTCACCCCCCCAACACACACGCACATACCCTGGTAACCCCTCTTCCCTCCCAGAAAGTCTGAATCGCCACTTTTCTGTTTGGCAACTGGTATTTTTAGAAAAATGGATTCTGAAGATAGTTATTCAGACAAATGGGTTCTGAAGATCATTCTTCAAGGTTACAGATGGCAGTGGGAGGAAATTCCTACTTTCGGGATAATCCCTTATCCACCAGACTAGACCCCCCCCCCCCCAGTCCTTCATCACATGCTGTCCCAGGGAGTGATTGAACCAGTTCTTGCTTCTTAGGAAGGAAAAGGTTCATGGATCTTTTTAGTGCCAAAGAAAGAAAATGTTTGGAGACAAGTTCTGGATCTTTCTTTCCTAAACATGTTTATGGTAGTGCCCAAGTTCAAAATGCTGTCACTTCACAACCTGTTACCTCCTTTTCCTCATTCCAGTTTCCTGGTATGTCTTGATCCAAAAGATGTTCATCATCACATCCCTATTCATCCAGACTTCTGTTTTTATTTAAGGTTTTGTGTCTGGATCACATTATCAGTTCTGTGCTTTACCCTTTGGATGATCCACTGCACCAACAGTGTTCACAAAGTAACAAACTCCAGTTATAGCTCATTGCAGGCTAAAGGGTATACAAATGTTCCATATTTAGATTACTTGCTTATCTTTGCAGAGTCCCCCTAAAGTGTTAGGAGTCTGTCACTTAGGTGAGAGCTCTTACAGAAGCTGTGATTCCAAGAGAACATTCAAAAGATTTTTTTTTACTCCTTCCCACGGGACTGTGTTCTGGGGTGTCAGCTAGTCTCCAGTTCAAAGAGCTTTCCTTCCATAGGAGGAACAGATCTATATCTAGATATATTTCTAAAGTTTTCCACTCAAACTTCAGTCATGCAAGATTTTGAGCTTCATGGAATTATGATTCTCATGAATACCTCAGCAAGACTAAATATGAGAAGGATGCAGTGGTATCTGAAATCTCTCTGGTCCGAGCACCAACGTCCTTTGTCCCGTCAAATCCCAGTGATGTGTTTTGTCAGAAGGGAAATCACTTGGTGGATACAGTAAATATCCTCAAGTCCAGGTTTCCCCCTTTCTATCTCCCCCTGTTGCAAAGCAGTCATTCACAACAGACCTCTCATACTTTGCCTGGTGAGCATTTTCATGAGGGATAAAAATGCAAGGTGTCTGGAACACCAAGGATAGATGCAAGCATACAAGTATAAAAGAGATGGTTGCCTGATCAACTCTGAATCATCTTTTGTCCCCAGGACTTCTTCAAGTTGTTACAGACAGTACCACAGTCATGTGGTACATCTGCAAGCAAGGGGCAACCAGGTTTTACCCCCTCTGCAGACTTAGCAATAGGATATAACTTCACAACACAATGTCACTTTACAGGCATCCTACATTATGTCAGAGGAAATTTATGTGGCAAACAAGCTGAGCAGGACAAGGGTAGACCCTCACATATGGAAACTAGATTTTTTTTTCCAAGATTTGATCCATTTGTGAGGAGATGTTCTTTGTGTTTCACTGTTGCAGTCATTACATTTGGGGTAATCTGCTGGCAGGTTGCCCTCAGTCGGCCTGAATATCAAAGTCTTGGGTCCTGCGTCGGTTGCTTTCTCCTGTTCCATGACGTCAGGTCGTCAGGGGTATAAAACAGGCAGCCAACGCCATTTTCTTCAGTCTTTCTTGCCGCGGTGACCGAAGCAGAAGCAGTTCGCAAGTGCCGGTCGGCCGACTCCTGAAATTTTCGAATTCAAGTTTCAGAACCAAAGTCTTCAATTAAAGCTAAGTACCCCATTGGGGAAACTTTTTCTTGCTCCATTCCGATGTCAGTAAAAGTTAATAATTGCATTACTTGTGGGAAGCAAATACCTCATAAGGATTTTCATTTGTACTGTATTCCTTGCTTAGGCCCAGATCATAATGTGCCTTGCTGTCGGTTTTGTGCTAGATTTAACCAACGCAATATTAAGTGTCGGTATATCTTTGCTTCAAAATATTTTGGAAACAGATTTAACTACCCTGAAATGTCATCGGATAGCAATCCGACTACCAGAGTTCACAAAAAACACAAAGAAAAGGACAGAGACAGACTGTCGAGGTCCAAAACCGACACCGAAGCTTCCCCTAAGCCAGTCATCAGATCGCAGGTACTCAGTGAGGCGCTTTCGCAGCCCTTGATGCCTGCTACTTTCGAGTCGCTGGAGTCTGGTACGCCGCGAGATTATCAAAGTATTGTACCGCGGATGTCTCTCCCTCGGATGGGTCTGGAGCCACTGAGCAGGCACCGGCTTCTAAAAGTGTCTTCAGGCCTTAGCATTTCTATATAAAACCGACGTCAGCTTCAAAACCAAAGACAAAAGCAACTTCTAAGACTAAAAAACTGACGCATGAGCCACGTGTACAGGCCTCTATGCCTAAAAATCAGATGATCAAAATGGCTGAAAACCTAATTACCTTGATCAGGGGTTCCCACCCCACCCCCTATAAGAGGCCTAGGCAAGACACTGATTATGAATCTTCAGATCAGGTTTCTATTTCTTCTGATTCCTCTTCTGATCAGGAATTTTCTGTACCACCCTATGAGGATTCAGATGCAGAGGAATCCATCCCATCTGCATCTCCTCCTGAAGATTATTCCTTTGGAGAAACCTTGCATACTTTGAGGGAGCATTTTCATTGGGAGAGTCAAGATTTCTCAGAATCAAAAAAGAGGCTTAGGGATTTCCTTCTTCTCCCTCAGCATAGGCCTTTAGCCATACCTCCTGTATTAGACATTGTTGATGATGTGTTTTCGGAATCAAGCATAACTCCAGATTACTTGCCTCCGGCTCCTAGCAAGCCAGACAGATATTACAGGGTTCCTGACTCTCACAAATTTTTATTCAAAAACCCTGCTGCTAACCTTGAAACTATCTCACGAGGTCCCAAGGGTGTAAAGTCCTCAACAGCTAAGAATCCTACCCCCTCTGATAGAGATTCCAGGGCACTGGATAGATGGGGAAAGAAGGTTTATACATCTGCAACCTTGGCAATTAGGGCCTTAAACTGCCAGTTTCATATACTTAAATATCAACAGCATGTTATATGTTATGGGATTATTGAAACAGAAATTGATGTTGATTTCGGAATGTGTGGAAAATAAAGAATTACAGGAATTATTGCATGCAGCAGAACAAGTTGGAAAGCATACTTTGCAATGTGGTTTTGATTCCTTGGAGGCCTCCTGGAGGGCCGCAGTTACTGGATCTGTGATTAGAAGGCACGCCTGGCTAAAGGAGCAAAATTTGCCTGATCATGTTAAAGCTAAATTGTTGGATGCACCTTTACAGCATGATACTCTGCTTGGTAATAAGGCAGAAGAGGTATTAAAGAAAATGGAAGACAAAGCTAAGTCTATGCAAGCTGTAAAAGATTTTTTTACAAATGCAGCCACCAAGATTCAGTAAACACTGGCCTACAAAAAAATGGTCCTTTCCTGTGTCCAGCAGAGCTTCACGGGGCAAATCCAGGCGCTCAAAGGGCTCTAGATACCAATAACAGGATTCTTACAGGTCAAAGCAATGGGGTGCCTCTACCTCCAAATCTGGAGGAAATAAAGCGCAACCCTACAGTAAACAGTCTCAATGACTTCCCTCTGCCATCACCAAGCATATCTTTTGGCAGCCCCCTTAGGGGGAAAACTAGCACTTCATGCTCAAAATTGGCAGATAATAACCCAGGACAAGTGGGTATTAAACATAGTATCCCAGCGATACAGATTTCATTTTCATACTCTGCTAGTTCCAAACGGTTGGTCAGATCTGCCACAAAACCAATGGGCAGAGGCACAGAAGTAAGTTATGTCCCTCATGGATATAGGGGCTATTCAGCCAGTGCCAGAACAGGAAGAAGGACAAGGGTTTTACTCAACTGTTCTTGGTACCCAGGAAAGACAATACCTGGCACCCAGTACTGGATTTATCAATTTTGAACACATTGGAAATACCAAAATTCAAAATGCTAACTTTGCAGCAGCTTCTGCCCATGCTGGGCAAGAACGCTTGGCTAGTGACTCTAGACTTAAAAGAGGTATACCTGCATATCCCAATAAGGGAATCGTGCAGAAGATACCTCCGCTTCAAAGCTGGTTTCATGCATTACCAATTCTCTGCACTGCTCTTTGGCTCATCTACTGCGCCCAGGGTCTTCACAGAATGCCTGGCACCAGTAATTGCATTTTGCAGACAAAGAAGTATACAAATCTATCCTTACTTGGACGACTGTCTCATTCAAGCAGAAAACAAGGACATTCTTCTTCAACATCTGGAGTTTGTGAAGAGGCTTCTAACATGCCTAGGGTGCACAATAAACGAAAATAAATCACAACTGGTATCCTCTCAAAAGATAACATTCCTGGGTGCAAGCTTGAGTACAACTGCCCAGATGGCTTACCTTACGCCAGACATACAAAGGCAACTGACTATTTACTTCAAACAGATGGCAACAAAAACCCAGTTATCTGCAAGACAAATTCTGCAGGCTTTTGGGTTCATGGCATCCTGCTAATTCCAAATGCAAGACTGCATATGAGGAAACTACAGTGATACCTTAAATGTTTATGGAGTCAGGATTGTCACAGTCTGGAAACAATGATTCCTCCCATTCCATGCCTACAACAGGAGTTTCTATGGTCGGCAGAGACATGTCACCAGAACATGGGACGGTCTTTCACTCTACCCCCTGCCAACCAATCCCTAACTACAGACACGTCAGACTATGCTTGGGGGGCCCACCTGGCAGGGAGTTGCATTCAGGGTATATGGAGCCCAAAACAAATGCATCTGCATATCAACCAGAAAGAGATGTTAGCTGTTCAGAATGCCCTGACAGCATTCAAGGACTTACTTCATCCAGGACAGCTACTGATAAAGACGGACAACACCACGGTTATGAGGTACATAAACAAGCAGGGGGGGGCACACACTCCTACCCCCTTTACAGACTAGCCATGGCACTATGGGACACAACCTTGACTTACCAAGTACATCCTCAAGCTCAATTCCTGCCAGGAAAGCAAAATACTCTGGCAGATTACCTAAGCAGAAATCTTATGGACCCTCACGAGTGGAAGTTGGATCCACAAGTCTTCAGCATGATAACAAAGAAATGGGGGAGCCCGGACATAGATCTCTTTGCCTCTCCCCAGAATTATCAACTGGACAAATTCTGCACAAGGACTTATCACAGACAAGCATGGAAAGTGGATGGCCCTATCCTTCAGTTGGAAAAATGTATCAGTCTACACCTTTCCTCCTCTGCCTCTACTAAAGGTCAGACAAGAAAAGACAAAAATGATTCTAATTGCCCAGGACTGGCCTCACCAACACTGGTACCCAATCCTAAGGAATGTGTCTCAAATCCCTCCTTGGTACTTGCCTCAAATACCATATCTACTGTCTCAGCAACGCAATAATATTCTGCACAATCAGCTCCAAACTCTGAACCTGGCATCATGGCTGATCATGTAGTTATTCAAACAACACCTCTCAGTAAATCTGTGATGGATGTCATTTTGGAAGCCAGAAGGCCTAGCACTAGAAAATCTTATGCTGATAAATGGAAGAGATTCTGTGCTTGGAACCAAGCACAAGAAACTGACACAGCAAAGCCAAATATTTCTCAGATTTTACAATACTTGACTGAGATGCTTGACAAGGGCCTATCTTTTTCATCAATAAAAATGCATGCCTCTGCCATCTCAGCTCATTACAACACAGAGCCACCGATCTTTTCTCATCCTTTGCTAAAACAGTATCTCAGAGGGGCCAAAAAATTAAGGTCTCCCAGAAGATCAATTCCTGCATGGGACCTCAAGTTTGTGTTGGAAAAGCTCACCCTGTCTCCATTTGAACCAGCTGCTACTGCAGATGTAAAGTTTTTATCTTGAAAAACAGCTTTACTCCTGGCAATCACTTCAGCAAGAAGGGTTTCAGAGTTACAGGTCCTCATGGCTGTGGAGCCTTTTATTATATTTTACCCAGACAGGGTGTCCCTCAGGACCAATCCTTCCTTTATGCCCAAAGTGGTATCCAGTGTGGCTCTTAACCAAACTATTCACCTGCCAACTTTTTACCCAAATCCGCAGAACAAGGGGGAGCGGATTCTGTATTCCTTGGACGTGCACAGACGACTAAGATTCTACTTAAACAGGACCAAATCTTTAAGGAAGTCTGAGCAGCTACTGGTGGCATTTGCTGCAGGATCAGAGGGAAAGGCTATTTCAAAGCAGACTATTTCAAAGTGGATAAGCCACTGCATTCGTTTCTGCTATTTGCATCATGGTAAACCGGTGCTCAAGGGCATTAGGTCACATTCCACCAGGGCTGCATCTACATCAGCAGCTTTTCTCAGAGGGGTACCAACCAAAGACATTCTAGAAGCTGCTACTTGGAGTTCTGTTCATACTTTTACAAAGCATTGTCATTTGCCTCTATTCTCTAAGTCCAGGGCAGGCTTTGCCAGTGCAGTTCTGCAGGGCCTTATAGCTGCTCCTAATGCTATTTAGTTCCAGCCTCCCATCCATAGCTTTGGGATGCTACCCAAATGCAATGACTGCAACAGTGAAACACGAAGAACATAGTACAGTTGTGTACACATCATAAATGTAGATGTTAGAGTGTATTCACTGTTGCAGTCCGGGTTACCCACCCGCCATCCCCCTTTATTCTACAGCTTTTCTTTCCTTCACAATATTCTACAGCCTTTGTGGTGTATTTGCTTTTAGGTGAAGGTAAAGTTTATGTTGTTTCAATTGCATGTATTTATTTTTTTATATATATGAATAACGAAAAAAACAAATCCACTGTACGCAAACACTCCTCTGTGTCTTGGGAATTCCACTCAGTACTACAAAGCCACAATCCCACCAGTGTAGTCAAGCAGCAGAAAATATAATGTCACGTGGTAATGTTGATCTCTCCTGTATCCTCTTGTCCACTGTCTCTCCCTCCCTCTGTGTTCTGTATATAAAAAATCAGGATTTCCAGATGTATCCTGTGTTGTGTGTAATTCTTTTCAACTCTAAAATTTGTCTCAACCCTAGATTTGTTAGAATGTTTGTTGAAATTCGTTTCCCACATGTATGCTTTCCCCCTTTTGTATTGGTCCAAGTCCCTGTGTAATTTTTTCATCTTACGATCGTACACTTTAAGTATGTTATGTTCTGCGTTTGAGAACTGCTTAACATACAAATTCTCCCATTGGGAAAAAAAGCAAATCATTCTTAATCATTTTGTTTAATTCTTCCACCTCTTGAATTAGATGAACTAACCTGTCATCATTAAATTGATTGAGCAAAGACATATATTTAAAACCACTTTGATCAAACAAATTATTGAACTCATGCATAATATTCTCAGTAACAACCAAACCCATAGGAAATTAGAAATGAAGATAGTCCCGATCCCATCGGGACTATCTTCATTTCTAATGAGATTTAAAATGAGATATATATATATATTTTTTAGAAAAATATTTCTATACAAGTTTTACAGGTTCATAGTGGCTGGTTATGGACTTTTTTAGACCATTGCATATTTCTTGCACTACATTTTGATTTTTATTGTTTTATCTTGATTTTAATTGGATGTTGTTTTTACATTTGTTATAATATGCATTAGCAAGCTTGGTATACATTTACAAATGAGCATGTATCTCTTTAAATTATTGTGACTATTTCAAAAGGAATTAGCGCCAAAAAAGTTATTTAATGAGCTGGCAATCTAGTTATGGTGTTCTGATGAAGCTTGTATTCCTACAAGTGAAAGCGCTTAACCAGTTTTGGAGATTTGGATTCAATAAATTATTTTATTTTTTTGACATTTAACGTGACATTATATTTTCTGCTGCTTGACTACACTGGTGGGATTGTGGCTTTGTAGTACTGAGTGGAGTTCCCAAGACATAGAGGAGTGTTTGCGTACAGTGGATTTGTTGTTTCGTTATTCAGGTTGCTACATTGTTCGCTTTGGTGGTTTTCCCAGTTTTATATATATATATATATATATATATATATATATATATATATATATATATATATACACATCTGGGGCAAGAAAAACTAAAGAAAATGGCGTTGGCTGCCTGTTTTATACCCCTGACGGTCTGACGTCATGGAAGAGGAGACAGCAACCAACGCAGGACCCAAGACTTTGATATTCAGGCCGACTGAGGGCATCCTGCCAGTAGATTACCCCAAATGTAATGACTGCAACAGTGAATACACTCGAACATCTACATTTATGGTAAGTGTACACAACTGTACTTTCTGCAAGTAGACCTATTTATCTCCTGTAGCTGGCAAGATTCTGCTCCAGGACTCCATGCAAGAAGGCCTGGAAGACAGATGCCTTTTCTTTTCTGCCGACAAATGCTGTTGTATGCTTTTTCACCTTTCCACTGATATCTAAGTTACATTTGAAGATTCAGAAGGAATCCCCCAAAATAGTTCTGGTGACTCCCTTCTGGCCTAGGCAACAGTAATTCTCCCTTCTTTTTGAAATGGCTAGGGGCAGTTACTGCAAGCTTTCTCACAGACTGGATCTACTTGCACAAGATCGGGGGTGTATAAGACACCCCATCCCCATTTTATTGACTATCTGGATGATGGCATTAATTTCCTTTAGACACTTGTTTACTATGGATGTGCAGCAGGCACGAATTTTGTCAAAAAGCCTGCTACTAGCAAATCTCATATATTAGCAAATGGAAAACGTTTTCTTGTTAGTGCCAACAGCATAACTGGCACCCATTCAGGACCAGTTGTTCGCTGGTTTTACAATATCTGTGTGAGTTACTGTTTATGGCCTTTTTTTCTCCATCAAGCTTCATTTATTGGCCAGTTCAACATGTCTGCCCATGGATCCTCCTTTTTTAATACATTCTCATGTTAAAATGTTTTTGAAAGGGGTTTTGCGTAAGAGTCCTCAAGAAGACTGATGTCCCCTTTTTGGCATCTTAATTTTGTGTTAAACAAGCTGCCACTTGCTCCATTTGAACCAGGTAACCTGACTGACTTGAGGTTCTTAACATGCAGAACAGTTTTACTGATTGCTTTGACCACTGCAAGAAGGGTATCTGAGTTATAAGCTCTTGCGGTGAGTCAGCCCTATTTCGTTTTCCACAGGGACAGGGTTTCTGTGAGAAGTATGCCTCCTTTTATGTCTAAAATGGTATACAAGTTTATTTTAAGCCAAACTGTCCATCTCCCTGTTTTCTTTCCTGAACCTAAAATGAGGGAGAAAGAATACTCCATACCTTGAAATGTCCACAGACCACAAGTATCTTGACAGAACTAAATCTTTCAGATCTTTGGATCAATTGTTCATTTCTAGTGCATGTAAGAAGGGACAACTTGTGTCAAAGTAGACTGTTTCCAAATGGTTTATAAGGCTATTATTTTTTATTTTACTCACGGCAACAAAACATATTCCATGCAGGGTCAAGGCCCTCTCTACCAGGGCCTTGGCTTCATCTGTGGCTTTCTGGAAAGTTAGATTTTAAAAGTGTTCTAGAAATGGCAGCTTGGTCCTCTGTATGCACTTTTGTAAATCACTAAGCTTGATTCCTTCTCTAGGTCAGGTTTTGGTAGGACCATTCTCCAGGGGCTCCAGGACTGTCATCCTTCCAAAACTTGTAAGTTGTCTTAATCTATCCATATAGCTTAGTATATTACAGCAGTTATCAATATGAAGAACAAAGTACAGTTGTGTAAGTAAACCTTCAGTAACAGTAGATGTTCAAATGATCACTGCTGCACTAGTTGCTCCCTCCCTCCATTCCCCTTGTTTCTTGGTGTGGTTTATGCCAGGGTGTGGACTTTTATTTTTAGTTGTTTTTAGCATTGTCATTTCAGGGCTTAGAGTCTCTCTCTGTGCTGGCATGAAATCTCTGAAGGCCGTGGCATCCAAACCTGTCTTTTTAGTCAACTCTGTTAGAGCTGGCTGACTGTTTTGGGCATGTGGAAGATGCCCTGAAGCTTTGGAAGCTGTCTGGTTGTTCTATCCTTGTGGGATATAACCAGTTGTAGCTTAGGCTACTGCAGCAGTGATCATTCGAACATCTACTGTGTTATGGTGCTTTCTCTTTCCAGTGGTTAGTGTGGCTTCTCTATGTCTTCCCTCTAACCCGAAGACTTCTATTCCTGTCCCCTTACATCGTCACTCCCCCAGTTCCACCTGTCTAAGGGGAAACTACGGAAGGTAGTGCTGCAACCATACCTGGTCTCTCAACAACAAGGTCTACTTCTCCATCCTAATCTAGACTCTCTCTGTGTCTCACTCTGTGGATGATAGGGTTGTGATCCCTAAAAGGCACCTCTTCTCTAAGGTGGTGGTTCAGGTTTTACAAGAAGCTAGGAAACATACTACCAGAAAATCATTCACAGCTACGTGGAAAAGATTTTCTGTTTGGTGCCACAAACACAGCCAGGATCCACTCTTATTAGAGGCTCCCACTGTCCTTCACTATCTCGGAGAACTGTTAGTCTAGTTTAGCCTACTCTTCCATTAAGGCCCATCTGTTTGCCATCAATGCTTGCTTGCCTCTTGTCCCTCTTATGTCCAGGATGGTATAATGTCCAGGACGGAAGTCAAACTTTTCTTGAGGGGAGCCTTGCATATTAAACCACCAAAAAAACTGTTTTTTCCTCCCTGGGATATTAACTTTCTGCTGGAAAAACGTACATTTTGCCCATTTGAGCCAGCATTATCTGTCACTCAAAATTTCTGCACCTGGAAAACTCTCCTTCTATTGGCTCTTACCACAGCTCAATGAGTGTCAGAACTTCAGGTGCCCATGGCTGTGTTCCACCTTTTATCATTTTCCACAGGGACAGGGTGACTCTTGGAGCTAATCCTTCTTTCATGCCTAAGGTAATGAATGAACTGTCCCTCAGTAAGGTTAGTCACCTGCTTTCCTTTTTTTTCCCCAGTCCTCAAAACATGGAGGAAAGAATTCTGCACTCTGGACATTCACAGGCAGCAGAGGTTCTACTTGGACAAAAGACAAAAAACTATCAGAAAAACTGACCAGCTGTTTGTTTCCTTCATGGATTTCAAGTGGGGCCAGCCAGTCTCAAAACAAGCTATTGCATTATGGATATCAAAGGCCATCTATTTCTGCTACATACATTATGGTAAATCTTTTCATTCCTGCTCAAGAGCATGCTGTTACTCGGGCAGTGGCCTCTTCTGGTGCTTTCCACAAGGGTGTTGATGACAGGTTCATCTTGGAAGCTGCCACCTGATCCTTTGTGCACACTTACACCAAACACTACAAGGATTGATGCATTTTTCAGGGCTGCCTTTGCTAGGTCTGTCCTATCTCGGCTGCTGGGCAGCTCATTTTCCTTTCTCTACTTCCTTCAGCTCTGGGAATCACCCATATGTTAAGAATACGTACTGCAACAGTGATTTCTGTCAGGACGTGGTACAGTTGTTTAAGAGCTTACAACAGTAGATGTCTTACTGATCACGGTTGCAGTATTCCTTCCCTCCCTTCTTCCCCTCTTCTGCTCTATTGCTTCAACATTACTCTTCCCCTCAGTTGTAAGCTGTCATCTATTTCCTGTTATTGGCGGAGTTTACTTACCTGTAAGTCTCCTCTGTCACTAGTCTTCAAGCTGATGGCTTTTAGATAGTCTGAGGAGTTTGCGCATACATCCTCCTATATATCCCATTGCATATGAGCTAATGTCCCATGTCGGAGGTACACCCTCGGAAAGGTGTAGCTTTGGTACCCTGGCCAGGCGTCAGCAGACAAAAACACATATGTTAAAAATACTGCAACAGTAATTAGTAGGACATTTACTTTTATGGTAAGTTGTTACACAACTGTATTATCCTTCAGGAGTCCTACACAGGTCAACTAGGAGTATATGATGTTGGCATTTGTCAAGGTCCAGCTTCATTATGATATCATCTTGGCTGTGACATTTCCTACCACAGGCTGAGAAAGTACCACCTGCTTACCATCTTATTATTACTCTTCCTGGTCCAGTGGCAGCACTGGCAGCATTGGATTCCACACCAGCTGTTGCATCTGATACCTTGGTGTGAATAGGCCTTACATCTTTTGCATAGGCGCAGGGTAACTTAGATGAAAATTCCAGTGACAACTGTTACTAAGCCCTTGGCAGTTGTCACTGGGCTGTTAAAAATGAGTGGGCCAATACTGACAGGCTTCAGTGCCATTTACAATGTCAGAGCATTCTGCATTCACCTCGGGACAACAGACTTTGGCATCAACCGAGTTGCAGCAAGCATTTCATTGTCAGCCAGCCTCTATATCTTTATCGCCAATGATCTTGGCCAGTGGATTTCACAGCACAGAAGGGAATGACCCTTAGTTTATTCATTGTTTGTATCAGTGGTACTGATTCTGCCTCAAGATACCAAAGAAGCTGGACCCATGAATTGACCATCATCCAGGCTCCTTCAGGACCATAGAAGTGATAGGCCTATTCTGGTGAGATCAGGAGTTAACCATTCCCAAGGAAATTAAGATGAAGACTTCCATCCCAGCCCCTGAAGAAGAGAAGGTGAAAGAGGAAGCACTTGAACTTCCCCTCTGAGCCTCCCACTCCAGACAGAGATCTGTATAAAGGAAAGGTTCCCCCCAAATCCCCCCCTCCGAGGACTCATCCTTTATTGAGGTATTGGAGAGGGGATCACGGCCAGTGGATCCCACCTCCTCAGAGGAACAGATCTTATAGGTGACCTATAACTTTTGTCCCCACTGGTAAATATTGTCTGTACTAAAATGTTGAATGAGCCAGATGTAGGAAGCCTTCCTTTATACTTTCATTCATACCTCCAAAGATGGACCATACTGGAACAAAGGGACCTCTGGTTGACACTATAGTGATTGCTGCAACAAGTAAGAAGGGTGTCAAAGAAGATGCCTAAGCTAGCTATCCAACAGATAATGATTCCAGGAGAATGGATAGATTAGGGAAGTTAGTCTATGTGTCCAATACAACTCAGAGCATTGAACTACACAAGATACAGTTTCAATGGGAGATTGCACAAAAAGCATCAAAAAATCTAAAGCTCCCATGTAGGGAACTTTGCTCTCAGCTGGCAATTCAGGTGACCATGTTGAGTGACATTTCCTCTTTAACTGTGCATCTTTTATACAGCAAAAGAGGTGCGGCTACAAGGGCAGCAGGATCTGGCCTAATTGTGAGGTGGCAGGCCTGGATGTGCTTCATGGATTTCCTGGACCCATTTCAAGGTGGTATTCACCATTGCCCACTTTGATAATAAATGGTTTAGGCAACAAGTCATGGGGAGGCTGTCTGCTTGTGAACAAGAGGGCAAAAGTCTCAACTGTGGGAGATAAGTTTGCAAAGGACCTTTCAAAGTAATCAAAAAAACTTGTGTTTTCACAAATCCCAGCAGGAAGACACAGGTTCCCAGGGCAAAGGGGAATTTGTCTGATCACCTCCCCTGGAAGTAGACGTAATCCCAGTAATCGGGGAAGTAGGGTATCCTTTTGGTGATTCTTTTCGTACAATCCCTGAAAGTTTGCCAAACTGTTCACTTCTGGAAGCAGCTGGGCTTCTTCTTTCTGTATCCTCCACTGCACAGATGGCCATCACAGTGGGTTCTTTAGTTAACATTCATACTCAGAGGCTATTACAAGTGCTCTTTTCTACAGCACCTCCAGCTCAGACTTCTCACCACCTTCTAATGCCACCCAGATAGAGGGAAGTAGTTTTAAGGAGGTCCAGATCCTCCTCCACAAGAAAACAATCCAAGAGATCCTTCCAGATCAAAGATGGTCTGAATTTTATTCCAGATCTTTTTACTATCTAGAAAGCCCAAGGACCTCAGGCTGATACTCTTGACTTAACTTGACCGTTTTTTAAAGTAGTCCTTTCAAATGACAACAGTGCTGTCCATATTGCCATGTTTCAGACAGAGGACTGGATGTGTTGTCTAGAACTTCCTTACACTTGACCTTACACTTGAAGCCTTCTTGATGCCTTTTCTGTGTTTATTTCCAGGTTGGAACCAGTAATTTTCTCGTTTACCACAGCCTCCTAGGTTTTCAGCAAATATATGGCTCCAGTCTCCTGCTTGCATGCGACTTCTAGTAGTATGGGTCTTCCTGTACCTAGATGATTGGCTTCAGGCTGTACCATCCATGGGTCATCTTGTTCTAACAGTACTTGCTCCATATCTGCCTGTTTTTACAGATCACTGTAAATGTGACCAGGTCTGAAGTGGAACCTTCACAAGATCTGATTTTCATAGGCTGCTGCCTCAACACACAGCAGATATCTGGCTAGTCTACCACAGGAGAGATTCTCAATAATTTAAGAGGTCTTGCTTCTACTCCAACAAATACAGCCATCAGCAGCTCAAATTCTCAAAGTGCTTGGACTGACTGCCTCGATGCAAATGATTTCTCATGCCAGACTCTGAGAATTTTGCAGTGACACCAAGTACATTAGGACCAGTTTTATCAGTCTGTTTCCCAGGATCAGGTAGTCAAAGGTCATTGTACAAAGTTTGATGTGGTGGTCAAAGTCTCCAAGTCTGTCGATAGTGTCACCAAACCAGTACCAGTCACTACTGTAAGTATGGAAGTTTCTACCCTGAGGTGGGGATGGGGCATGTCCTAAACAAGATGGTACAGGATACATGGACCACTGAAGAAGCCTCTCTGTGCATAAATGTACTCGAGGTGAGAACAGTCCTTCTAGTGTTTCAGGCATTTCAGGATGTACTCCCTTTGGGTGCAGTTGCCATACAGTCAGGCAAGATGGTGGTGGTATGGTGTATGAAATGAGCAAGGGGGAACCCAATCCTATCCACTATACAGAGAAGTAGTGTGAGTATGGGAATGGGAGATAACTATGCAGTTCTGTCTAATAGCAGCATGCCTAGCTGGGACTGCTAATGTGTTTAAGGATGAACTTGCATAGACAGATATTGCTACACCATAAATGATTTGATAGCAGCAGAGTAACCCACTGGATATTCAAGAAGTAGGGAAAGTCTTACTGTGATCTTGTGCTTTACTATTCGATGCCCAATAACCATGTACCCAGAGACTCATTCTCCAATTGACCTCCAGGTCTCTTTTACACCTGGCACCCTTCTTTGCGGTTATTGAGACTGTTACAGAAAGCTAAAGCTTGCAAAGTTCAGCTCATTCTTATAGTACCCTTCTCATCCTGCAAGGTCTGGTTCCCATTGATATGGCTTCATCTGAAGAGGAAACTCCTCCTCCTTCCACAGAGCTCCATCCTGTTAAGTCAGACAAGACAATAATTCCCTTCACCTAACTGTTTGGTTTCTGCAGTTCCAGTAACAGCCATGAACTTTTAGATATCTTTCTTTAATTATTTTTGCAGTATTCCTTACTATAGGGATGTTCTGCCAAGGGTTGCTGTACCAATGGCAAACTTACCAAAGTCTGGGTCCTCCCATGCTCCATACATTAGAAATATGTCATGCATCCCAAATGTAAGACAAATAAGTGACTTGTGAGTGCAAAATTCTCAGAATTTCTTTGCACCCCAGTTGAAATGCATTTTGTTTTCAGTCTGAAGGTCATGTGCCTAGATGTAGACTTTCGAGCCTGTGGCAGGTAAGTACCCAGCTGGGGATCCTTTCCTTTTTTTTTTTTGTTTTTTGTTTTAGCTGTGTTGATTGTAGGTGCATGTCATCCAGAAAGGGGAAATGTGATTGTGGAAGGCATAAGGCTGTACACAATACATACTATTTTTGTTTAGGTGGGGAACACGCTCTTTTATGTCTTACTTGCCAGGCCTTTCTTCCTAAAAGTCCCTGCTCAGTCGTCATTCTCCTTCTCTCTCTCTCTCTCTTGTAGATATATATCTGTAAAATCAGTGTCTTAACCAATGTCTTCAGAATCTTTACACCCAGACATCTGTCCTTTGAAGAATTTGTTGAAATTGAAACCAGAGACTTCTGCTGTCCAGCCCCTGAAAGATATCTCCATTGTGTCTTATGAGGAGACTGCAGACCCGCCAGTTCCTACACCCACTTCCTCTGTCACAACCACACTGGAGGTCGATATGGAGCAGGGTGTTCACATGTCCTCTGGGGCTGAGCCGACTTCCATCAAGGATGAGAAGGTGGAGCCTCAGCTACTGATTTTGGAAGTGCCTGGGGAGATTTCACAGATTCTTGTCAGAGTAGTAGTCCCGGGTTCTTTAATAGAGGTATGTTAGGGCTTGGAAGCTCTGAGGCTTGTTAGTGCAGATGCCCCTTTTTAAAAAGGGGGCAGAAAGCTAGGCATGTAGCTCCTATTGCTAAGTCGTCGTCCCCCCCCCCAGAAAGAAAGCTTTTGAGCCTCTTCAAGAAGAGTGGTCAGTCCCTTCTCCTTTTGGTCATATTCGTCATTCACACTGCTTCAGTAGCATTTTGTTTCTATGCGTGCACAAACCCACACTGGTAGTTTTCCAGAGCTCTGAATTCCCTCCTTTGAATCCCCCTGATAGGGGATTGGCAAAGCCCCTCCCATCAGAAAAAGCCTAACCCTTGTCATAGGATGTCAGTTGTTCAGTCTTTTAGTGCTAGTTGTAGGAATCGCACAGTCGAATTTCCTCAGCAACCTTCATTGTTGGATTACAGCTTCCAGACTTTGGTAAGATCCCTTTGGGAACTTCCCTTCCTCATTTATTTCTTTCAGTTTTATTAAAAAGCTTGTGCATATTTGTTCTGCTTCATTTTTGAAGTTTTCACTGAAAATATTGCATTTTTTCACCTTTTACATTTAAATGATATTTGCTACTAATTTAAGAATGCTGTAGCAGTTTTTATTGTTAAGTCACTGTTTTATGGATAAATACTTTGTTTGTATTTTCTGTTGAGATTTATTCATTTTTGACATGACTCTATAAGGAAATGCGTATTTATGCTGTTTTAAATTATTTTATGTTTGATTTAAGGGCATATATTTGATTATCTGATGTTATTCATTACTGATGGGTATCGGTTCTGTCTTTGGAACCGAGTTGGCCATTATAACAAACTCGTGCCAGTCAAAAAAACTCCCGAGCTAAGCTTACCCATAGTGCCCCTCTCTCTATGACCTCAGATTTCGTTTGCCGCGTATTGTATCAAGATGCATCAGGCCAGCTCTCAGCTAAATGATTTGAAATTTTTTATTTCTTTTCAGACAATTTTTCTCTACTTCTGTGAAATTCCTATCCCTTTAATAGTCATTTAGAGTTTTTTACTCTTGCTTCCTCATGTTTGAGTGCTTCTTTTTTGACTTTTTACCAAGTTTTTGGTATTCTTCGTACCATCGCGGGTACAGGCCTTCCTTTACCTCTGTGGTAATTTTTCAGTACCATTGCTGGTATCCCCCCTCTCTTTTTCTCCCTTTACCCATTGGGTACTTCTTATTTACCATCTTTTGTAACTAATTAAAAAAAAAAGAGAGAGAGAGAGAACCAGTCCTTTCTTTTCCTGACTGTGCGTGTGTGTCTATTTGTGATTGCCTCTTATATTGTTATTGGACAAGTGTTTGGCTTATTATTGACAATGGCTGATAAAAAGGGGACGACAGGTTTTAAACAATGTGATTGGTGTAACAGAAAAATTCCGAATTCAGGTGGACATTTGTCTTGTCTCTGGGTACTGCACCTAAAAGTTCAACCCTCGTGCGATTTATGTAAGGGCTTTAGCACCCGCACCTTGACAAAAACAAAAAATAAACTTATACAGAATGCTAAAAGGTCCCCTAAAAACTCCTTTCTCAGAGGCTGTATCTGAAACGGAGAGCTCAGTCCCTCCTATAAAGGAACATAAAAACAGGAGCCTATCTGTTCCTACCTCTCCACAAACTAGTGACTCTAAATCTGTTAAATCTATGGAACCGAAGGCAAAACTTCCTAAATTGACCCCTGCAGTCTGTGTACCGGGGCTTCAAACCCCTTATACGATACCGTCCTTGGCACTGGTGCCTCCAGCACCTACTACAGTACCGCTTGTGATTACGGCACCACCCAAAATTTGCAACTTCTGCCGCAGTACTGACGCCCCTCTCAGCAGCAAAATTAGTATCCCCAACTCAGGTCACTAACCCCCCTACACAACTTGTTGGTCCTTTGACCACGGTGCCGAAGGGCGAAATACCACCTCGGACCTGATACTCCTCTTCGGCAGATCCATTTTTTGGACAACAGTGCAGTTCTTTTCTAGAACGCCCTGATTCTTCATTGGGGATGTCAACCTGCTCCTCCAGGAGCATTTTGGAATTCAACGTAGTGAGACTAGTGGATCAGCTCCTGGCAGCCATAGAAATTCCAACTCCTTCCTAAACCTCCCTCCCACCCGGAGCCAAGGAATTTTCTTCACAGACTCCAACATGTATTCCTCCTTCAGCCTCCTTGGAGGTATCTGAGTCCTCGACAGCGACGCCTATCCCGGTACCAGCTTCAGTGGTAGACCTTACCATGGCTCTGGCGTCTACCTTATGGTCCTTGACTCAGTCGGAGCTGAGCCATCCTCGGGATCATGACTGGTCTGTCAGTACCGTGAGCCCTAGTACGGTGCCTATTTTTTCCACGGCGCCGTCTACTACAGTTCCAGTTGTCTTGGCAGCATCGAGTCCTCTCGTGGCTCCTTTTTTTTTGGGGGGGGGGGTGGGCTTCTCAGAGCAGGGTGTGACCCTGGTCCCGAGGTTGTCTTTCTCACTTCTGGGCTCCCACCCCTCTTCAGGCGGGCCTGCTTTCCAGGTGATGGAGAAGGCACTTGCCTCAGCAGGCTCATAGCTGGTTCCTTCGTCCCCGAAGTACTATGTATATATGTCCTCTGAACCGCAGCTGACACAGTCCACTACTCTGGGACATCGGGCATGGGAGCCTCAAGATACCCTTCCACAGGGTACCCACTCTTAGGAGTCCTCTTCAGATGCCCCTGCTGAGGATGTATCCTGTAAGAGATTGAGCAAGAGGCAGCACGTGGATTCCCCCGAGGAATCCCTTACTGAAGATGCAGACTATGATGAAGGAGAAAGGTGGAGACATACTGGAAATTTTAAAGCCACTGGGAGACTGGAAGTCCACCAAACCTTCCTCTGAAGAGTATGTATTCTTGCAGGCTTTCTGTGCCCGACCCTCTACTTCCTGAGTGACTCTGCCTGCAGATGACCTAGTTCAGATCATCGTGTAGTGAGCTTGGAGGAATCCTGACACCATTGAACCTATCCCCAGAAGGCCAGACAAAATTCTGTCTCTCTGCCAGAGGACATCCCACACTGGTCCAAAGGCCTACCAGTTGACGCTATGGTGGTGGCGGTGGCCACTAGGAAAGAACTCACTGAGGAGAGCCCTACTGTCCATCTCCCAAACAGGGAGTCTTGGGCGATAGGTTAGGGAAGCGGGTGTATTCTTCATCGACCTTTCTAATTCAGTCTGTGAATTATTTGGCACATTTTACCCGTTTCCAGAGAGACTAATCTCAGAACTCTCGGGGACCCTAGCAGGCGCAGTTTCTGATGAGGTATGTGACAAGGTTGCGCCTCAGCTTGCTACCCTGGAATCAATATCTAATTTGTCCATGTGGTCGATTTCTCATACTACCGAAGGGGTGGCCAGAACAGCAGGTGCAGGCGTTGTCATGAGACGTCATGCCTGGATGTGCCTATTTGATTTTGCAGACTCTTTTAAGTCTTCCTTTCTCAACACTCCCATGGAGGCCATTTTCTTTTTGGTCAAAAGGTAAAAGACACAGCCAGGTGTGAAGACCCTGTCTGCCATGGGAGTGCATTTTTTCACCCTCCCCCAACAATTTTACTCTAGGAATCAGAGGAGTGGAAAGATGTGGTATAAGAAATCCCAGGGTCCTTTCTGTGATGCACGTGGCAAGTTTACTCCCCAGGGCAGAGGGGGAAACTCATCTGGAAGATGACCCTTCAGAGGCAGAGGGGGTTTGCTTAATCAGGGATCCAGAGATTCTTTCTCTGGGCAGCCCTATCAGTGTTCCTGAAGGATGTCCCAAGTGCTTGCCTCTGGAAGCAGTCAGGGTATGATTTTCTCTGCATCACCTAGCTTGGCATTCCATAACAACAGATTCTTGGGTGCAGGCGATAATTACCAGAGGTTATCACATCTCTATTTTTATCTTTACCCAAGGCCACAAAAGAAAATCCCTAATGTTCCACCCAGTCAATGGGATGCAGCAACACAAGAAATTCAAAAGCTGCTTCTAAAAAGAGTCATCCAAACAGTCCCACCAGACGAGACAGAATCCGTTTTTTACTCAAGATTCTTTTTATTGCCAAAAAAGACGGGGGACTGGAGGCCAATTTTGGTCCTCCGCATCCTAAACAAGTTAGTCAGACAGGCAAAATTCCGAATGGTCACAGTTCAGTCTATCCTCTCGTTTCTGGAGAAAGACGATTGGATGTGCTTGATAGATCTCCAGGATGCATATTTTCACATAAAAATGGACAAACGCTCCAGGAGATTTCTCTGCTTCCGGCTGGGAGACTTTCACTACCAATTTGAGCGCTGCACTTTGGTCTGTCCACAGCCCCCGGAGTGTTCACCAAATGCACGGCAGTGGTAACAACTCACTTGAGACTGCAAGGATTCCAGGTGTTTTTTTATTTAGACGATTGCTCTTTACCGCCCCCTGCCCCCACCAAGTGTCTACTGTTTTCAGCCTTGCATTATTACACCCTAAAGCTACCGAAATCCTTATGGAGCTCAGTAAACAAAGAAAAATGCAAGCTGACTCCTCCTCAACATTTGGAATTCATAGAGGCAACTTTCGATACTCAAGTCTTACCTAGTCTCCCTTCCACATCACGGGTTAGAAAGACCAAGGTCTTAACTCTGGGTGGTACTCTCTCAGGACAAGGTTTCAGCTCTGGCAGTCCTTCAACTACTAGGATCAATGGAGTCGCCCTTTCTCCCCCTCTCAGCCCAAGCCCATAGTGACCACAGACGCTTCCCTGATGGGGGGGGGGGCATTTCCGGAGAATGACAGTCCAAGGCACTTGGTCCCCCATGAAGGCAAACCTGCATATCAGTGTTCTAGAACTGAGGGCAGTGCTTCTAGCATTAAAAGCATTCCAATCTGTCCTCCCGTCAGGGACAATTGCAGTCCAGTCGGACAACATGTCCGTAGTCTGGTTTAGCAACAACAAGGAGGAGCCAAGTCCTAGTCACTGTGTCGAGAAGCCATGAGAATTTGGCAATGGGCGATATCTTCCAACCGCTTTCTAATAGCAATGCACATTCCCAGGAATTCCAATGTAATTGCAGAAAAACTGAGTAGCTGCATTCTCATGCCTCACAAGTGGTCCCTCAACCTTGTTATAGCCGTGAACATCTTTAATTGCTGGGGCCAGCCATGCTGCAATCTATTCAAATCTCCCACAAACCACAAATGCAGCAGCTACTTTGCCCTAATTCCCCCGCAGGGGGAGTCGCGAGGGACAGTCTAGTACATGATTGGCCCACGGGACTTTTTTATGCTTTCCCTCCTCTTCCTCTGATCCTGCAATTTCTAAAAAAAGCTCTTCGGTTGAGAAGCAAAGTAATCCTCATTGCATCCTATTGGCCTTGACAAGTTTGGTTTCCCTTTCTTTGGCCTCACCTAATACACCAACCATGGATTCTGAATCCAATTCTGGAATTGCTGTTGCACCTGCAAGGGCTGATGCATCCAAACATATCAAGTCTCAAGCTGACAACTTGGTTCCACCACTTCCAGTAATTACCAGGCAAACTAGTCTATCCTCCCCTGTACATAACATTCTTCTGTCTTCCCATAAACCATCCACCAGGAAACTTTCTCAGAAAGTGGAAAAGATTCATAATTTGGTCTCGAGAGATGGGATTAGACCCCTTTTCAGCTCCACTTACTTAGGTACTGGACTACTTATCGAATCTCCTGCATTCAGGAGCGGCATCTTCAACTATTCATGTACACCTGGCAGCTGTCTCTAACTTCCACAATGGTTTCCAGGACTTGTCCTTGATTTCTCACCGTCTCTGTAAAACTTTTTTGAAAGGTGTCACGCACATTAGACCACCCTTCAAAGAGCCAGTCAGTCCCTGGAATTTGACACTAGTTCTGCAATCCTTGACTCGTCCTCCTTTTAAACCTACTGCCCCTTGCAATATAAAATGTTTGTCCTGGAAAACTTTATTTTTGGTAGCTATTACCTCAGCAAGGCGAATATCTGAACTACAGGTCTTGTGCATAAAACTTCCTTACATGGTTTTCCATAAAGACAGAGTATCAATCCGGACTAATCTGACCTTCTTTACCCAAAGTTATTTCAGATTTGACTTTTAGTCAAACAATTGATCTACCAGTCTTCTTTCCAAATTTTCTAACAAAGGAGAATACACCCTACATTTACTTGATGTGCATAGTTAATTGCGATTCTACTTGGACAAGACTAAATCACTACGAAAGTCTGACCAATTTTTCATGTCCTTCTCAGAATCAGAATTGGAAAGATCTGTTTCCAAAGTGAATCTATCTAAATGGTTGAGAGATTGCATTTGCTTTACCTATCAACAGAACAAAGCTCTTCTACCAGCTAAGGTCAAAGCTCGTTCAGCCACATCAGTTGCGACATCTGTTTCCTTCCATGCAAGAGCTTCCATGGATGACATTTGTGCAGCAGCAACATGGGCAACCCCTCATACCTTTATCACTCATTACAAATTGGATTTGGTCTCCAGGAGGAGAGCTTCCTTTGGTTCAGTGGGGCTCAGGAATATCCTTCCATAGGGCCTCCCAGGAAGTAAGGTAGCTAGGGACTCTGTCCCATCAGTAATGAATGAATGAATGAAGATAAACAACATTTATGTATTTAGATTTGTTTACCGGGAAAAGTCTGATTGGGCCAGAAGGCTATTTTCAGCGGAGGCCCGGGGAAGAAAGCTTCACAGAAATGTAAGCAAAATACAATAATTGGATTGTACAACAATGTACTTAAAGTAAGATGGAGACTGAACATCATCTAGTTAGTCTATACAAAGTAGTGTTCAGTACAGTTTTCATGTAGATACAGGTTCAAAAAGAAACACAAGCATTTCAGTGAAGATCACTGTGAGAAAAATAAAATTAGTATTCGCGGCTGGAGTGTGGGGAATACCTTCTGTGTGGAGTCTGCATGTTCTCCCCGCGGTTGAGTGGGCGTTCGAAAGACATGCGTAAATGGGCGTGCCTTCATTGAAGGTTAAACGTCGAGGTGGCATCTCAGCATTCGTGAAAATCTACTGCCAATCATTAGCGGACCGGAGTTCTGCTGTGGCGACTCTTAACCGGGAAAAGCTGAAAGACAACAACAACTGTGTACATATTAAGCAATAGTTATGAACAAATGTGATTTCCTTTATATATATTTTTGAGTGGTAATAAACACTGAGGAGAGGGAGAAAATGAGGTAAGGACTGCTGAACAGTGTGCTGAGAGAGTTATAGATATCTTGTCAGTCAGGTTTGGCACAGGAGCAATGCCAGTTCTTGGACTGATCAGATAACAAAGTTATGTTCTTACCATAACATTCCATCTGTGTTGTTTATCTTTATTCATTACTTCTCACCCGCCATCCACCTCTGAAAGACTACCTTATGTTAGGGAATTTGCTCAGCTAAAGCCTCCACTTTCTCTCCTCCTTTCTTATGGACAAACTCGATCTGAGGTTATAGAGAGAGGGACACTATGGGTAAGCTTAGCGCCAGAGGTTTTTGGCTGGTGGTAGCTTGTTATAACGGCTGACTAGGTTCTGATTTTGGAACCGATACCCATCAGTAATGAATGAATGAAGATCAACAACACAGATGAAACGTTATGGTAAGAACATTACTTCTTTTTTGACACTGTTTGGACAAGTGAATTTTGCTTGGTAATGTGACTGTGTGCACTGCTTACTATGTTATGCAGGTTGTACAACAAGGCTTGGTATGCATTTTCACCCTATTTGGTGTGTGGGGACATAGTTGATTTTTTTCTGTTATTGCTGCCCTTAGTCGGCCTTTAACAGTGTCTGTGTATCATTATAGCTGGTGTTTTTCCTCTGACTTGATGGATCCTGATATGGCTGCCCCCCACTCAAATTAACTACAGCTGAACCTAAAAAAGAAAAAAAAAATCAACAAAAGCATTCCTCAGCTTGTGGTTTGTGAATCTGTTGTTGCTTTAAGTCTGCCCACAGACCACTTACCTTTTTTCCTGTTACCTTCTTGTATGAGCTTGCAGCCCTGTATGGTACAGCAGTCAGACACATCCTCAGTGGCTGTTCCAGTACCTGGTTCAGGTACGGGAAAACCAAACTCTTTAGGTGCAGGAGAGGTCCAGGGTAAGAGTAAGCCAAGCGTAATACTCTGCCCCTAGATATTTTGTCTACTAGTGTAGTTCATAGTTAAAAGAAACAGAAACTTCACCATACTGTAGGCAGTTAGGCTATTACCATGCTTAGGGCTGAATGTGCTTTTAACCAAGAGTATTTTACAGTCAGCTCAGAGACTATGTTCTTTTTCAGAATGACTGTGGGGCTACCTTCTGTAGAAATCAATCTATGGCTGCCGATTTTAATGGGGTCTCTGACACAGACAGTAGTTTAACACTCTTGAGTCCATCCAAACTGGTTCTTCTGAAGGTGAACAGGTTCAAAAACCCAAGCAGGTGTTCACTTTTCAACAGATACTAGATAGTTTTAGAGATGTATTTGATTAGAAGCAGTCTGAAGCTATGCCAGTGATTGGCAGAATATATGATCTTAGTGAGGATGAGATTCCCATATGTCTTGGCTGGCCTTAGAAGATGTCTATAAAACTGCTGTAAAACCCTTTTGGCTAATCCATTTGCAAAAAAGGCTGAGAAATATAAGGTGTACTTTGATCTTGCAGCTCTCTCTGTGCTGCTTTGTCAGCTGACAAAGCAGCTGTTTATCCAACTGCCAACTCTAACAAGAGGGCTTTGGCTACTTTTAACCCTAAATCCCTAGGTAAAATTGGCAAGTAGTTAGAATCTGAAGGGAAAAAACTTAGTCTAGTAATTTAGTCATTAGAATTTTAAATTATCAAGGCTGTGTGTGGAAATTTATTTTGCAGTGTACTCACAATTCAGATGACTTTGCTGCATCGTTGCCTGCTGAACAGAAGTGTTAATATTAATGATTTTTTTTCTGATGTGACTCTGGTTTCAAATGTGCTTTGAGGAGTGTCTTAGAAGGTGCGGACACAATTTCTAGAAATGTAGCTTTTTTCTGTGTATTGAAAAGGTATGCTTGGTTACATAACCAGAATTTTCTGAGGATAAAAAAAAAAATGAAATGCTCCTTTAAGTTCTGAGTTTGTGTTTGCTCCTGCTGCCTTTCAGTTATTCAAACAGTGGAATGGTAGAGCTAAACTGATGTATGGGGTGTCCAGATGTTTCATATTTCCGTGTTCTCACCTAACAAAGCATCCATCTTCAAAAGGCAGAACAAACAAAAAAAAAATCTCAGCCTAACAAGAGATCAGTTACCAAGAGGAAATGCCAGGAAGATGCTTCCAGACCAAATAAATTGAGTTCCTTTAACAAAAAAAAAAAAATCATTGCCCTGTTAAACAATGACCATTTCAAAACATGGGGCATCCCATCCCTTCTTCCTGTCCCTCCTCCACGTTCCCCTTCCTCCAGATATTTGCTCAGCCTAGCAACCTAATCACAATAGTCTTGAACAAATGGGTGCTGAGAATAATTCAGAGAGGATACAGTTGGCAGTGGACAGAAAAATCCTCCTCCTTCAGGTGAATTGGTTTTCTCCTGTACTCCTTCACAAGTTGCAAGCGAGGTTTATAGAACCAGTTCCTGCACCGCAAAAAGGAAAAGCATTTTTCTCAAGAATCTTTTTGGTACCCAAAAAAGAGGTATCGTGGAGACCAGTGTTGGATTTGTCTTGGCTAAATACTTTTCTGAAAGTACCCAAATTCAAAATGAACACCCTGCAGATAGTCCCTTCCTCCTTATGGACCACTGTTTCATGGTGAGTTTAGATCCTAAAGATGCTTATCACATTTCAGTTGCTCCCAAGTTCAAGTTGAACATACAGAAGTCTTGTCTCACACCCTCTCAAATAATTGTCTTCATGGGGAGTGTGATAGACCAAGAAAAAAAAATGGCCCTTGACCTCACAAGACCCAAACATAGTAAAAGCTTTGAAACATGAGGAGAATAAATCTAAGATGAGTTCCCTGCTTAGTCTAGCAGAAGCATATCAGCATCAAGCAGGAGTGGAAATCAAACCAGAAGTAGATAAAAATCGGGCGGCAACTGAATGTGCCAAAAAGCAAAAGAAAGAATGTAACTTGAAGGATCAGGTGAGAAGGCAGGAAGTGCGGAAAATGCATAAATATAGTAGCAAGTATAGAAAACTCCTGAAACAATCTCATGTTGATAAGGATCGAGTGCAGGGGTGGTTAAGGAAAGACAAATTCAAACCAAAAGATGAAAGATTAATATTGGTGGCCCAGGATAGTGAACTACATACATGTTGGTTTACAAAGTCCATTGAACATGTGGGAGAAACAGACAAATGTAGGTTTTTTAAAACAGAATTGGAAACAGTTGCACACCTCATTGATGGTTGTGACATACTAATGGCAGAAGGACTGTATACTGAAAAGCATAATAATGTGGCAAGACTGTTGCACTGGGGATTATGCAAACATTATAATACTGAAGTAGCTGACAAATACTGGAACATCAGCCACAATGCATCATAGAAAAAGATGAAGTCTATATCACATGGGCTCACCTGTTACCAACAGTTCAAAAGATAGATGCAAGAAAAACAGATATAGTGGTCCATGAAAAGAAGAAAAAAGTAGCATTGATCATTGAAATTGCTGTACCCAGTGACTACAGTGTCTTAAGTACAGAGAGGCACAGAGTCATAAAATATCAGGATTTGCAGGCAGAAACGATAGCAGTGTGGAAGAAAGATATTCAGACAGTTCCAATAGTAGTAGGAGCAGCGGGTCTTATAAAAAAGAATCTTCAGTCATATTTAGATATGTTATCAATACATTGAACTCAATACAAATTGCAAGAGTCATTACTAGGCACATTGCAGGTGCTGCAAAGAGCACTTCTGGCTGACATCAAAGATTGAAACAAGCTGATTTCATGAACTTTAATCATACTTTGACTGAGGAATGGGGTCCATTCCCTTCATGGTATTAGAAACCCAAAAGATTTGGGGAAATTAAAAAAGGGAAGAATCTAAGTATGGTATGGCTAGACTACAAAAAAGCATTTAACAGTATTCCACATTCATGGATAAAAGAGGGCTTAAAAATGTTTAAGATAGACCCTTTACTGATCGATTACATTACATTGACCATGAAACATTGGCAAACCATTCTGCAGTTAAGCCATGATAAGGACAAATTGGTATTCCAGGGATACAATTTCAAAGGGGGATATTTCAGGTTGACAGTCTTTCACTGCTGCTTTTTTGTCTAGGCATTAACCTGTGTACTTAACAGATTAGGTCATGGCTATAATTTGGTTCCTAGAAAACAACAAAGTGTAATTCATCTCATCTTTTTGTAGATGATTTAAAACTGTATAGCTCATCAGATGAGGAACTGATAGCACAACTTCAACTTTTTCAGATGATATACGAATGCCATTTGGTCTTGATAAATGTGCAGAAGCAATCTTTAAAGCAGGAAGCATGCAGCACCAAGAAAACATAAGTTTGGGGTAGGAATGTGATAAAGAAAATGAGCAAGAGGGGATGTATAAATATTTGGGAATTGATGAAGGATCAACAATAAAACATGAACCAATGCAAATAAAACTCAATAAGGAATATTCTAGAAGGCTTTAATACAAAAACAGCTTTGACATCTAGGAACAAAGTCCAAGCTATAAACCAGTTTGTTCTTCCTGTCCTGACTTAAAGTTTTGGACTGATTGGCTCCAGAAGGTGTTGGATGGTTTGGACAGAAAAACAAGAAGGATGTTTTATGCTCATCAGATGATTATAAAAATCATTGTATACCAAGACTGCATATTCCCTGATGTTTTTCGTGTTTCACTGTTGCAGTCATCACACTTGGGTTATCTGCCTGCAGGTAGCCCTCAGTCGGCCCAAATACCAGAGTGTTGGGATTTCTGCATCGGATGTTGTCGCCTCTTCCATGATGTCAGGTCATCAGGGGTATAAAACATGCAGCCGATGCCATTACATAAGCTTTTCTTGCTGAGCGGAACTTGAAGCAGAAGCAGTTCACAAGTGCTGGTCGGCAGCTACCTGAAATTTTCGTTGTTCGAGTTTCAGACCTGGTGTCTTCTAAAGCTAAATACCCTGTTAGGGATCCTTTTTTCTTCCTCTAACCGATGTCAGAAAAAGTTAATTGTCTTGCCTGTGGAAAGCAAATACCTCACAGAGATCTTCATTCTTACTGCGTCACCTGTTTAGGCCCAGACCACGACGTTCCTCGCTGTTGGTTTTGTGCCCTGTTCAACACCCGAACTATTCATCTTCAGGCTATTTTTGCCGCTAAATTCTTTCGCTCTCATTCTCCGTGTTCCAAAATGGCTTCAATAAGCCATCTGACTACCGATCTTCTGAAAAAACGTAAGAATAAAGACAGAGACAGACCGCATAGGTCCAAAACTGCCGACGACACTTCCGTTAAGCTAGTCGCCAGTCCGCCAGTACTCAGTGAGGCGCTTTCGCTGACCCTGATACCCGCTTTTACAGATTCGCAGGCCTCTACTGAGACCCATTCGAAGTCCAGTATGCAGCAAGATGCTTCTTCGGCTATGGAACCTGTGGATGTCTGTAACTTGGATGGGTCCGGAGCCGCTGTGCAGGCACCGGCATCTGAGGGTGTATTCAGACCTTCCAATTTTCGTATTAAACCGACTACTTCGTTTCTGAATAAAACTGCTGAATTTCTCAGGCCCAGAGTTCACACTACACCTAGATAACCACCAACCAAAGCACATTCTCAAGCTCCCATGCCACAGAAACAAATGCTTAGAATGGCTGAAAACCTTACTTTAATTAGGGGAAGCCAGCCTTCCCCTCTAAAAGACAAAGAATTGATTTTCCTTCTGATTCTACAGATCTTGAGTCCGATGACTCTGACCCCTCAGATTACCAGGATATACCTTTGTCTATGTATGAGGATTCAGATGCAGAGGATTCCATTCCCTCTGCCTCCCCCCAGAGGACTTTTCTTTTGATGAAACCCTGCATGCCCTCTGTAGAGAGCATTTCCGCTGGGAGTGCCAGGACTACCCACAGTCCAAAAAGAGACTCAGGGAAGTTTTAAACTTGCCTCAGCACAGGCCTCTAGCTATCCCCCTGTTCTGGAAATTGTAGATAATGTCTTCATGGAATCCAGTCTTACCCCTGATACTTTGCCACCAGCTACTAGAAAGCCTGACAGGTACTACAGAGTACCTGACTCTTACAAATTTCTATTTAGAAATCCCATTGTGGATCTAGCGATCATTTCCCAGGGACCTAAAGGTATTAAGGCTACTACAGCCGAAAACCCTGCCCCTTCGGACAATGATGCTAGGGCTTTACACAGATGGGGGAAGAAGGTATATACCTCTGCAACTCTTGCCATCAGGGCTTTAAATTGCCAGTTTCACATGTTGAAGTACCAGCAGCATATTATGGAACTAATTAAACAAAAAATGATGTTGATTCCTGATTGTGCAGAACATAAAGATTTACAAGAGTTAATGCATTCTGCAAAGCAAGTTGAAAAACATACTTTGCAGTGTGGTTTTTGATGCCTTAGAAGTATCTTGCAGGGCTGCTGTCACTGGGTCTGTTCTTAGAAGGCATGCTTGGCTGAAGGAATAAATCTTGCCAGACCATGTCAAAGCAAAATTACTAGATGCTCCATTAAACCAAGAACATTTGTTTGGCACTAAAGCAGAAGTTCTTAAAAAGATGGAGGAAAAAGCTAAACCTGTACAAACTGTTAAAGATTTCCTACAGGTACAGCCACCTAGATTCAGTAGGCATTGGCCTTCAAAAAACTAGCCCTTTCCATTCCCTCCCAGACCTTCTCAGTCCAAACCCAGGGCCAGCAGACCACCAAGACTACAGTCTCAGGGTATGCACAGATCTAAACAATGGAGTGCTCCCACCTCAAAAACAGTGAGTGAAAAGCCACCCTTTTATGGAAAAAGTTCACAATGACTTGTCCTTCATCCTTCCCAGCCATGCCCAAGTACTTGCACCCCTAGGAGGAAAACTCATCCTGCATGCAGAGTTCTTGGAGTACATTACCCAGGACAGATGGGTTTTAAACATTCTATCCCAGGGATACAGATTCTACTTCCACTCACTGCCAACCCCAAGGGGATTGTCAGACCTCCCCCCAAAACCAGTGGGCAGAGGTCCAAAAGCAAGTACTTTCTGTTCTCAGTATCAGGGGTATTCATCCTATTCCATCGGAGCAAAGGGGACAGGGTTTCTACTCCAGACTGTTTCTGGTGCCCAGAAAAGAAAACTCTTGGCGCCCTGTCCTGGATCTGTCATTTCTCATTACCTTCCTGGTGGTACCAAAATTCAAAATGCTTAGTCTCCAACAGCTGTTTCCTGTGCTAGCCAAGGACTCCTGGCTGGTCACCCTAGACTTAAAGGAAGCTTATCTGCATATCCCCATAAGGGAATCTTGCAGGAAATGTCTACGTTTCAGGGCAGGCTCTATGCACCATCAGTTCTCTGCACTTCCCTTTGGCTTATCTACTGTGCCCAGGGTATTCACAAAATGCCTGGCTCCAACCATTGCATACTGCAGGCAGAGAAAAATTCAAATTTACCCATACTTGGACGATTGCCTGATTCAGTCAGTCAGTCAGGAATTGCTACTTCAGCACCTGTCATTTGTAAAGAGACTCCTAACTTCTCTGGGGTATACCATCAACGAAAATTAATCACATTTGGTACCCAGCCAAAAAATTGTATTCCTGAGAGCAAGCTTGAACACAGCTTCCCAGATGGCATTCCTCACTCCAGAAAAACAGGTTTATTTGACAAACTACTGGCCACCCAAACCCAGCTATCTGCACGAAAAACACTGCAAGCCCTAGAGTTCATGGCCTCATGCATTCTCCTAATTCCATATGCAAGACTGCATATAAGGAAACTTCAGTGGTACTTAAAATGTCTCTGGTGTCAACATTCTCAGAACCTGGAAACAGTGATTCCTATCATTCCTTGCCTAAAGACAGAGTTCCTTTGGTGGGCAGAGACCTGCTACCACACCAAGAGACTCCCTTTCACTCAACCAGCCACCGCCCAAACCCTGACAAACAGACAGCTAACATTTCTTTTTGATTGATATGCAGGTGCATTTGTATTGGGCTCCATTTGCCTGCCATGTGTGCCCCCCATACATAGTCTGATGCAGACTATCCATGGGGGGCTCACATGGCAGGCAAATGGAGCCCAAGGCAAATGCACCTGCATATCAATCAAAAAGAAATGTTAGATGTACAGAATGCACTGACAGCCTTCAAATACCTTATCCTTCCAGGACAACTCTTGATAAAGACAGACAACACCACAGTTATGTGGTACATAAACAAGCAGGGGGGAACTCATTCCTACCCACTTTGCAGGTTAGGCATGGCTCTGTGGAACACAGCCTTGAGCAATCAAGTGCACCTGCAAGCTCAATTCCTGCCAGGCAAACAGAATTCACTGGCAGACTTAAGCAGTAATCTAATGGACCCACACAAGTGGAAACTGGAACCCAACTCATTCAAGCTTCTAATCCACAGGTGGGGGACACCAGAGGTGGACCTCTTTGCTTTCCCCAGAACCATCAGTTGAGCAAATTATGCACCAGAACTCCCCACAGCCAAGTGTGGAAAGTGGATGACCTATCCTTTACATGGGAAAACCTCTCAATCTATGCCTTTCCCCCTCTGCCCCTCCTCTCGAAAGTACTACTCAAAATCAAACAGGACAGGCCAAGGACAATCCTGATTGCACCAGACTGGCCACGTCAGCACTGGAACCCACTTTTACGCAGTCTGACAGTAGTGCCACCCTGGCACCTGCAGCACCCCTTCCCTGCTGTCCCAGCAGGAGGGCCAGATTTTGCACCCTCAGCTGCAAACCCTGAAACTAGCAACTTGGCTCATTCCATGAAAACATCACCAGCAACCCTCAACAAACGGGTGCTGGATGTCATCCTTGAGGCCAGGAGGCCTAGTACTAGGAAATCCTATTCAGAAAAGTGGAAAAGATACTGTTCTTGAAGCCAGTCTCAGGGAAAGAACACAACTGTGCCCATCTTACCTCAACTCCTAGGTTATCTAGCAGAACTGCTCCACAAAGGCCTATCCTTCTCTTCTATTAAGATTCATGCCTCTGCCATCTCAGCTCATTACAATACTGAGCCCACCCCTCTTCTCTCACTCTCTGGTCAAACAGTTCCTGAGAGGAGCTAACAATCTTTGACCCCCTAGGAGAACTCCCACTCCAGCCTGAAACCTTAACTTTGTACTAGAGAAGCTCACGCCCCCCCCCCCGACCCTGCTGCTACAGCAGAGTTAAAATTCCTCTCTTAGAAAACAGACGTACTTCTAGCCAACACTTCAGCAAGAAGTGTGTCGTGCATTGCAGGCCCTTATGGCTGTGGAACCCTTCATTATCTTCCATGAGAACAGGGTTTCCTTCAGGACAAACCCATCATTTATGCCCAGGGTGGTATCCAGTGTGGCTTTGAACCAATCCATCCATTTACCAACCTTTTACCTAATCCTCAGAATAAAGGGGAAAGGATCCTGCACTCCTTGGATGTGCACAGGCAGCTTAGGTTTTGCCTTGACAGGACTAAACCTTTCAGAAAATCTGACCAGCTGCTAGTCAGCTTTGCAACAGGGGCAGAGGGCAAGGCCATTTCAAAGCAAGCTATCTCCAAATGGATAGCAAACTGCATCCATTTCTGCTACAATCACCATGGAAAACCTGCCCCACAGGGAATCGGAGCCCATTCCACTAGGGCTACCTCAACCTCTACAGCATTTCTCAGGGGAGTCCCTAACAGGGACATCCTGGAAGCTGCAACCTGGAGTTCTGTACACACCTTCACCAAGCATTACCACATGTTCTTCGTGTTTCACTGTTGCAGTCATTACATTTGGGTAATCTACTGGCAGGTTGCCCTCAGTTGGCCTGAATTCCAAAGCCTTGGGTTCTGCATCGGTTGCTGTCTTCTCTTCCATGACGTCAGGTCGTCTGGTATAAAACATGCAACTGGCGCCATTTTCTTTTGTCTTTCTTGCCGAGCGGTGCCCGAATAAGAAGCATTTCACAAGTGCTGGTCGGCCGCCTACTGAAATATTCGCGTTTAAGTTTCAGAACCGAAGTCTTCAATAAAGCTAAGTACCCCGTTGGGGAAACTTTTTTCTTGCTTTTTACCGATGTCAGAAAAAGTTAATAATTGTATTACTTGTGGGAAGCAAATACCTCATATGGATTTCCATTTGTACTGTATTCCTTGCCTAGGCCCTGACCATAACGTGCCTGGCTGTCGGTTTTGTGCTAGATTTAACCAACGCACTATTAAGCATCAGTATATTTTTGCATCTAAGTATTTTGGCAACAAATTTAACTACCCAGAGATGTCGTCGGATAGCAATCTGACTACCGGAGTACATAAAAAGCACAAAGAAAGGGACAGAGAAAGGCAGTCGAGATCCAAAACCGACGAAGAAGCTTCTCCTAAGCCAGTCACCGGTTTGCCGGTACTCAGTGAGGTGCTTTTGCAGCCCCTGATACCCGCTACCTTCGAGTCGCAGGCCTCTACCGACACCCATGTGGATTCAGGCATGCTGCAAGATACTCAAGGTATTGGACCGACAGATGTATCTCCCTTGGATGGGTCCGGAGCCGCTGAGCAGGCACCGGCTTCTGAGGGTGTATTCAGACCTCAACATTTTTACATCGAACCAACGAAAAGACACTTTCTAAAACTAAAAAAACGATGCCTGAGCCATTTGCACAGGCCTCTATGCCTAAAAAACAGATAATCAAAATGGCTGAAGACCTTATTAACTTGATCAGGGGTACCCATCCCCCTCCAGATAAGAGGCCTAGGCAAGACACTGACTATGAATCTTCAGATCAAGTTTCTATTTCTTCTGATTCCTCTTCTGATCAGAAATTATCTTTACCTCCCTATGAGGATTCTGATGCTGAGGAGTCTATTCCATCTGCATCTCCTCCTGAGGATTATTCATTTGGAGAAACCTTGCATACTTTGAGGGAGCATTTTCACTGGGAGAGTCAAGACTTTTCACAATCAAAAAAGAAGCTCAGGGATTTCCTCCTCCTCCCTCAGCACAAGCCTTTAGCCATTCCCCCTGTGTTAGACATTGTGGATGATGTTTTTTCAGAGTCAAGCCTGATCCCTGACTCTTTACCTCCAGCTCCCAGTAAGCCTGACAAGGTATTACAGGGTCCCTGACTCTCATAAATTTTTATTTAGAAACCCTGCTGCTGATCCTGAAACTATTTCACAGGGTCCTAAGGGAGTTAAGGCCTCAACAGCAAAAAACCCTACCCCCTCAGACAGAGATTCCAGGGCACTGGACAGATGGGGGAAAAAAGGTTTATACATCTGCAACCTTGGCAATCAGGGCCTTAAACTGTCAGTTTCATATGCTAAAGTACCAACAACATGTTATGGGATTGCTGAAACAGAAAATGATGTTGATTTCAAAATGTGCAGAAAATAAGGAATTGCAGGAATTATTGTGGTGCTGCGGTAGCGTTGTCGCCTCACAGTAAGATGCTGTCCGGTTCGATTCTCAGCTAGAGCGTCATCTGTGTGGAGACATACGTGAATGGGCGTACCTTCGTTGAAGGTTGTGCATCAGGGCTGGTAACTCGGCACTTAAAAATCAACTACCAGTCATTAGCGGACCGGAGTTCCGCTGTGGCGGCCCCTAACTGGGAAAAGCCGAAAGACACAAACAAATTGCATGCAGCTGAACAAGTTGGAAAGCATACTTTGCAATGTGGTTTTGATTCTTTAGAGGCCTCCTGCAGGGCCACAGTTACTGGATCTGTGATTAGGAGGCATGCCTGGTTAAAGGAACAAAATTTTCCTGATGATGTTAAAGCTAAATTACTAGAAGCACTTTTACAGCATGATTCTCTGTTTGGTATTAAAGCAGAAGAGGTTTTAAAGAAAATGGAAGACAAAGCTAAGATGCAAACTGTTAAAGATTTTTTACAAGTGCAGCCACCTAGATTCAGTAGACACTGGCCTACAAAAAATTGGTCCTTTCCTGTGTCAGACAGAGCTTAAAGGGGCAAATCTAGACGCCCTAACGGTTCCAAGTACCAAGCTCAAGACTCATACAGGTCAAAGCAATGGGGGCGCATCCACCTCCAAATCTGGAGGAGATAAAGCGCAAACCTACAGAAAGCAATCCCAATGACTTCCCTCTGCCTACACCAAGCACTTAACTTTTGGCAGCACCCATACGGGGAAAATTAGCAGTTTTTGCTCAAAATTGTCAGTTAATAAGTCAGGACAAGTGGGTACTGAACATCATATCACAGGGATACAGATTCCATTTCCACACTCTGCCAATGACAAATGGTTGGCCAGACCTGCCAAAAAACCAATGGGCAGAGGCACAGAAACAGGTTACATTCCTCATGGATATGGGGTCCATTCAGATAGTACCAGAAAAGGAAAAAGGACAAGGTTTTTACTTGACTGTTCTTGGTACCCAGGAAGGACAAGGCCTGGCGGCCAGTACTGGATTTATCAATTTTGAACACATACCTGGACATTCCAAAATTCAAAATGCTCGCTTTGCAACAGCTTCTGCCCATGCTGGGCAAGAATGCTTGGCTGGTGACTTTAGACTTAAAAGAGGCATACCTGCATGTCCCAATAAGACAGTCGTGCAGAAGATACCTCAGATTCAAGGCTGGCTTAATGCATTACCAATTCTCTGCACTGCCTTTTGGCTTATCTGCTGTGCCCAGGGTCTTTACAAAGTGCCTGGTACCAGTAATTGCATTTTGCAGACAAAGAAGTATTCAAATATATCCTTACTTGGACGACTGTCTCATTCAAGCAGAGAACAAGGACAATCGTCTACGACTCCTGGCGTTTGTGAAAAGGCTTCTAGCATGCCTAGGGTACACAATAAACGAAAAGAAATCACAACTGGTACCCTCTCAAAAGATAACATTCTTGGGTGCAAAGCTTGCATACAACTGCCCAGATGGCTTACTTCACACCCAGACAAACAAAGGCAACTGACTACTTACTTCAAACTGATGGCAACAAAAACCCAGTCTTCTGCAAGACAAATTCTGCAGGCTCTGGGCTTCATGGCATCCTGCATCCTACTAATTCCATATGCAAGACTGCATATGAGGAAACTTCAGTGGTACCTAAAAAGTTTATGGAGTCAACATTCACACAGTCTGGAAACAATGATTCCTCTCATCCCCTGCCTGCAACAGGAGTTTCTATGGTGGGCAAAGGCCTGTCACCAAAACATGGAACGGCCCTTCACTCTACCCCCTGCCAGCCAAACCTTAACAACAGACTCATCAGATTATGCCTGGGGGGCCCACATGGCAGGAAGATGCATTCAGGGCATATGGGCACCAAATCAAATGCATCTACATATCAACCAGAAAGAGATGCTAGCTGTTCAAAATGCCCTAACACCATTCAAGGACTTACTTAATCCAGGACAACTACTGATAAAGACGGACAACACCACAGTCATGTGGTATATAAACAAGCAAGGGGGCACACACTCATACCTCCTTTGCAGATTAGCCATGGCACTGTGGGACACAGCTTTGACCTTCCAGATAAATCTTCAAGCTCAATTCCTGTCAGGAAAACGGAACACTCTGGCAGACGATTTAAGCAGAAACCTTATGGATCCTCACAAGTGGAAATTAAATCCACAAGTATTCAGCATGATAACAGAGAAATGGGGGAGCCCAGACATAGATCTATTTGCCTCTCCTCAAAATTATCAACTGAAAAGATTCTGCACAAGGACTTATCACAGACAAGCATGAAAGTGGACACCTTATCTTTCAGTTGGAAAAACCTGTCAGTTTACTCCTTTCCTCCGCTGCCTCTTCTACCCAAGGTCCTCCTAAACGTCAGACAAGAGAAGCCAAAGATGATATTAATTTATTAATTGCCCCGGACTGGCCCCGCCAATACTGGTACCCAATCCTAAGGAACTTGTCTCGATACCCAGCTTGGACCTTGCCTCAAAGAACACAACTACTGTCCCAGCAAAACAATCGGATCCTGCACAATCAGCTATAGACTCTGAACCTGGCAGCATGGCTAATCATGTAATCATACCAACACCCCCTCTCAGTAAACTGTTATGGATGTCATGTTGGAAGCCAGAAGGCCTAGTACTAGAAAATCTTATGCTGACAATGGAAGAGATTTTGTGCTTGGAATCAAGCACAAGGAACTGATGCAGCAGAACCACATATTCCACGGATATTACAATACTTAACTGAGATGCTTGACAAAGGCCTATCTTTCTCATCAATCAAAAATCCATGCCTCTGCCATTTCGGCTCATTACAATACAGAGCCACCAATCTTTTCTCATCCCTTACTAAAGCAGTATCTTCGAGGAGCCAAAAACCTAAGTCCTCCTGGAAGATCACCATTACCTGCATGGGACCTCAACTATGTGTTGGAAAAGCTCACCCTGCCTCCATTTGAACCAGCCGCTACCACTGATATAAAGTTCTTATCATGGAAGACAGCCCTGCTACAAGCAATTACTTCAGCAAGAAGGATTTCAGAGCTACAGGTCCTCATGGCTGTAGAGCCTTTTATCATATTTTACCCAGACAGGGTGTTTGAGGACAAATCATACTTTTATGCTTAAAGTGGTTTCCAGTGTGGCTCTTAACCAAACAATCCATCTGCCAACTTTTTATCCAAATCCGCACAACAAAGGGGAGAGAATTCTACATTCCTTGGATGTACACAGACAACTAAGATTCTATTTGAGCAGGACAAAAGCTCTAAGAAAAACTGAGCAATTACTAGTGTCATATGCTGCAGGATCAGAAGGAAAGGCTATCTCAAAGCAGACAATTTTAAAGTGGATAAGCCACTGCATCCGTTTCTGCTACTCACACCATGTAAACCTGTGCCCAAGGGCATTAGGTCTCATTCCACCAGAGCTGCAGCTACTTCAGCAGCCTTTCTCAAAGGAGTACCAACCAAAGACGTTGAGGCTGCTACTTGGAGTTCTGTTCACACCTTTACAAAGCAGTACCCTTTGCCTCTCTACTCTAAGTCCAGGACAGGCTTTGCAACTGCTGTGCTGCAGGGCCTTATAGCTGCTCCTAATGCTGTTTAGCTCCAGCCTCCCAACCATAGCTTTGGGATTCTACCCAAATGTAATGACTACAACAGTGAAACACGAAGAACATAGTACAGTTGTGTACACTTACATAAATGTAGATGTTCGAGTGTATTCACTGTTGCAGTCCAGGTTACCCTCCCACCATCTACAGTTTATCTTTCCTTCTCTATCTTCCACAACCTATGTGGTGTATTTGCTTGTAGATGAAGGTAAAGTTTATATTGATGCATGTTTATAGATATATATATGTATATATATATATATATATATATATATATATATATATATAAAATTGCTACCTTTTTGGGGGCACCTGACATCGGGGCCAAGAAAAACTAAAGAAAATGGCGTCGGGTGCATGTTTTATACCCCTGACGACCTGCCATCATGGAGGAGAAGACAGCAATTGACGCAGGACACAAGACTTTGGAATTTAGGCCGACTGAGGGCAACCTGCCAGCAGAGTACCCAAATGTAATGACTGCAATAGTGAATACACTCGAACATCTACATTTATGGTAAGTGTACACAACTGTACTTTGCCTATCTTTTCTAAATCAGCTGGATTTGCTGCAGCAGTCTGCAATGCCTGCTAGCCAGCCCTAATACTTTTTGACTGCCTCCACACTTCCTCAGCTTTGGGAATCAACCCAAGTGTGATGACTGCAACACTGAAACATGAAGAACATAGTACAGTTTGTACACTCACCATAAATGTAGATGTTCGAGTGTATTCACTGTTGCAGTCCTGGTTACCCTCCTTCCACCCCCTGACTTTTCTATACTTTCTACCTATCCTCTTTTTTTGGCCATATCTTATGGCAATGGTATTTGCTTTTTACTGGAGGTGTTCCACACCATGTAATTACTTCCTATTTTGGGGGCTCCTGACATCTGGGTCAAGAAAAACTGAGGTAATGGCATCAGCTGCATGTTTTATACCCCTGACAATCTGATGTCATGGAAGAGGCGACAGCATCCAATGCCGAAATCCCAAGACTCTGGTATTCGGGCCGACTGAGGGCTATCTGCAGGCAAATGACCCAAGTGTGATGACTGCAACAGTGAATACACTCGAACATCTACATTTATGGTAAGTGTACACAACTATACTTTTCAGGTATATTTTAAGGGACAGACAGAGGGGAGAGAGGGGTAAAGTCAGAGCTAAATGTATCTGCCAGTAGGTTCTCTATATCTTCAACCTTAGTGTTTGTAATATCACTCACAGTAGCAAATGATCTTCATGAAAAATATTCACTAATATTTTCCTTACATGACTTCATGCCACCAAAGCTGACTTAGGTTAATTAATGATTTGGTTTTATTTATTATTTGCTGTTTTGTGTGTTTTACTTAAAGTTGAATTTGTTATCCATATTGCTGCTTATATTACAGATGAAACTTCTTATATTTTAAGATTTCAGATGATGAAAAAGAAAAGGTTGAATCCACACAGCATGGGTCGTCAAGTGGAAAATCCAAAAAGAAAAAAAAGAAAAAGAAGAAACAAGGAGATGACGCTTCCTCTGCAACTCCGGTACAGCTGGATGCAAATGTTGCTTTGTTCTGTGTTGGGGATGGTCTTTTAGTTTAAGGGAGTTGCAGTAATCACTGACGTGTTTGAAACATTTCACAGATGTTATTGCTACATATACCTTGACATTTATATTTTATATGTTAATGTTAGAATTGTTTCTTCTAAACAGGTGCCACTAGGCACATTTTAATGTATATATTTTTTATTTTTTGTTCTCTTTCATGCTGTCAGACCTCCAAAAGATATGTTCAGTGATTCCTCCAGTGACTCTTTTGTGGAAACAAGCAGTTCCATGCCGCTCACATTTTCTTAATCCTGCAGCATAGATTTGTTGTTGTTGTATCTTTCGGCTTTTCCCGGTTAGGGGGTCGCCACAGCGGAACTCCAGTCCACTAATGATTGGCAGTAGATTTTTACGTACCGAGTTGCCAGCCCTGGCGCACAACCTTCAATGAAGGTATGCCCATTCATGCATGTCTCCACACAGAAGACGCTTTAGCTGAGAATCGAACAGGACAACGTCTTACTGTGAGGTGACAACACTACCGCAGCACCACCATATTTCCTTAAAAAGAACTAATGAAAAAAAAACAGTGTAGCATGCAGAATCTAGGGCAGCATAGTTGTCATATGAACTTATTTATTTTAAGGGGGGTCTGCAGTAAATAACCTGTGGTTATGATTTTTTTGTTTCCTATCATATGACTGAGTTGTTTTTTTTTTTTTAATATGGTTTAAGTCTGTTTTCAGGAGAGACTCCAGTATTCATTACTTTAATACTTTTACTTCCTGACATGGATTTTTTTGCTTAGCCAGGTTTTCGCAATGTTGAATGTTCTGTACAGTAGTTGATGCCCTTTTCACACTGGTGCTGTTTGTTTCATTGAGCAGGTAGTGAACTGTGCTGTTTGATTCTGCTTCATAGCTGCAACCTGGTGACAAAGGGAATACAGAATAATTGCTGATGTCAGGCCTTCCTTCATTTAGACACTGCACTGTTTGGAGGGGGGGGGGTCTGTTATACAGGTAGAAATAAGAGTGCTGTCTGCTCTTGTCAGCATCCCAGCAATGATGGCTGTTTCTGTTTTATGGCTTAACCCTCACCCCTGGTGATGGTGTGATCACTTGCCTCACCACAAGAGCTGTCTGTGCCCTCTTATCCAAGCATATGTGCTCCCTGTTATGCACAGACAGAAGCTGCTGTCATCAGTTTGGGTGGCCACTCCTACATCTTCCTGATACTGGCTTCAGAACTTCATGATCGGCCTCCTCTCTTCATTCAAGGTTTTGTCATTAAAGGATCAGTGAGAACTTCTCAACCCCCCCCCCCCCCCCCAAAAAAAAGATGGGTATGCCAATCCTTATTTCCTGTGTTGTGAAGCACATAAGTATTTAATCTACTGTGCTAATTAACTTTATCCACTTTTCTGCATTGTGGTACCAGTTTCACTCTTTACAGCATGCAGAGACTGACCTGCCATTGGCAAAACAGATTGTTTCCTTTGTTGAATCACTGCAAATTTGACATTTGGTTTCCTTTGTGAACACTGCTGCTTAGACTGAGGCAACTTTGGCATCAGTTGAAGTATGCCAATGCAAAAGGGCATTTACCTTCTCTTATTTTATTTTTTGCCACCTCAGAACTGTTTGATTTGATGTGTTTATCATGCTTGTGTAATGAAAAGTAATTTTCCATTTACTGTTTTTCCTTTTTTTCACAAAGGTAATGTTGAAATTGAGTTTGAGGTGATATTAGCTCTGCATTGTCTTCCTAGCGAGACTTAGACTAAATGTGCTTGTGTTGTACAGCCCCTAAAGACATTAATATGTAGTATTCATTTTGGTGATACATATTAGAAGTACAAGTGTACTAAATAGAAATCCTGGCATGGTGAATCCAGGATTACAGAATTTCATATGTATACTAAAGACAGTGGGTAAATTTAAATGAATACAGTGTGTATACTGAAGACACAGAGGAATCAAAAGGAATGCAGTGGATGTACTGAGGAGATGAAACAGAATGTGTTCATTATATGGATCACTGCTACACTAGTAATTCATCACCGAGGGGAGTAAGCTACAAGTGGACATTTGCCTGTTTGGCTAAGTACCAGAGCTTCAGGCTTTCCCAGAGCAGCATGGTCCCCTCTTCACCCCAAGGACATCATCAGGGCGCTGGGCTAGAAATGTCATCTTCAGCTGCTCATATTATGCTTTACTTTTTGCACTGGTCTTGACATTTCAGATTTCTGCTTTGGAGTGTGACGTCTGGCTTCACATGCAGAGTTCAGCACATCTGTTGTTTAAGAGATGAAAGGTGAATAGTACTAGAGCACACAGTGATTGAAACTGTAGACTCATTTAAGGACCTGGGTATATGAGGTAGATTCAGCTATGAGTTTTTCTAATCATATCAACCAGCTGGTTAATTGTAGTTCTAGAACTATAGGTTGCATAAAAAGATTTATAATGTCTAGGAAATCAAAAATGAAGTCATTGTTTGTTACATTAAACCCAAACTTGAGTATGGAATAACAATATGGAAACCTTGTAAGAAAACAAGAATGAGTAAACTGGAAAGAGTAAAGCGGAAATATACCAAGGGCATCCATTGATGTGAAAATCTGTTGTTATAAAAGACTAAAATATCTGAACTTGTACAGTGTGTCTTACAGGTGTTTAAGAGGAGATCTTATTCAAGTATATAGGGCATTAGAGACAACTACCTCTGGGAATGTTTGGAGGTATCAAAATGCACTAGAGAATCGTCAGACATCCTATGAAGAAGATTCTATAGGAATGAGAAGTGTACTAATTGATTCTCTGACAGAGTAGCCGATGCATAGAACAGACTACCAGATTACATAAAAGCAAGTAGTAGTTTAGATATTTTGAAGAACAACCTGGACACTTATTTTAAGATCAAGTGTTCTGGTATATTGGCAAGCTAGAAGGGCATTAATACCTGTGCTTTTGAAGTATTTGTATGTATATTCACTCACACCCTCTCTGTTGTTAGATGTTCATCATTAGATCAGTTTTGTGGTGGCAGGCTATATAGGTTATATCCTGCAAAGGATCTGATAACTGTCCATCATCCCAGGCTTTGGGCACCTTCCACACTCTCTAAGCACTGAATTGTTTGAGGAGAGCCATATACAGTTGGTAGTTAGCTCATCAAAATCTTCAGAATGTTATATGCTGTTGAAGTACCCTCTCCCTGTGGGCTTAGAGTGATCGGTAAGCTAGTGCTGCATCAAGGCTGGTGAGTTAAGTATCCTTCTGGGGGAAGCCTTCAGTTTTTATTTCCTGAAGAAAACATTTGCTTATATTCAAGAAAAAAAATGTTTCATTAGAAACTGCATTTTTGTAAAGTTTTACTGTTTGGTGGAAAATGGATGTAAAATCTCTTTTGTGGAAAAACATTTTCTTTTTTATGTAGGAAAGTGTTGATTGGGACTTGAAATAGTGGATTTGAGGTTGTCACAGAATTGATGATGTTATGTGGTCGTATCTCACCTCCATTCTTTACTCACGGGTTCAGAGCCGAGAATCGGCTGCGACTCGGCCAACTATTTCTCTAGCACGAAGTCTCTAATTGGCTGGGCTAACTCGGTATCCCAAGATGCCCCTCGCCCTAGCCCCAGATCTCGTTTGCCGCTCGAAGAGTTAGGACGTGGTTTCGCTTGGCTATGGCTAAGTACCCTTTTCAAATACTTTTCTAAGTATTTTAGTAGTCAGTTGTATTGCAAAAGCTATTTTAATAGCTACTCTTCTATTTTGACTAGTTCTTGTGAGCTTTTGTGAGGACTATGTTTGTGGTATCCCTCTGTTTCGCGGGCTAGGCCCGTTTAAGTTAGAGGACCTAGTCCTCTCCAGTGTTGTTCCCTTGTATTTTTTGTGCTGGTTTTTTTGAGTTGTGGGTAGTTGTTTTCCCTCCAAGAAACATTTAACTTAGAGTTTACTTGGCCGTTAGTGTGTTTTGTTTTTTCCTGCCTTCCTCTTGTGTTGTCTCTGTCGGCTGGGTGTTGTGCGGTTGTTATGTCTAAAGAGCAGAAAGAACATAAACCCTCCGGGTTTAAGAAGTGTACCAAATGTGGCTACAAAATGTCCATTACAGATAGGCATTCCATCTGTTTTTGTTGCCTGGGTGCTATTCACCTACAAGAGTCCTGCAGTTTTTGTCACGTGTTTAGCCCTAGGGTACTGCAGGAAAGAAAAAATAAACTGATGTTGAAGGGTCTGATTAAGCCTTCCTTTGAGGAGGCCTTAGATTCTTCTTCATCTTCTAGTGTTAAATCTAAGCCTGCTAAGGCCAAGAAAACATCTCCGGCTCCGTCTGCCTCTTCGGAGCCTTCGGAGAAGGTTTCAAAAGTGGATACTTCCTCCTCGGCTCCATTGTCCTCGGTCGGCAGGAGAAAGTTTCGGTTATGGATACTACCTCCTCGGCTCCATTGTTCTCGGGGCCGCAGGAGATATCTGTTGTACTGGAGTCGACCTCTGCTTCGATATTATTGGGGCCTGTTTGGAGCCAGTCACCCAGTGTCAGGCATGAGTCTCCAGGTAGGAGATCCCGATCCCTTTCTATTTCTTCCATATCCTCTAGGCTGTCTGATTTGGATGTGGATAGGGTGGTCCAGAGGCTCCTGCAGTCGCCGGTGTTAGCAAAACTGTTTTCGGCTCCGACCCAGTTGGCTCCGGGGCCAGTCCCTGTCCTGGTACCGATGCTTCCTCCTCCGAGAACCCATGTGTCGTCGGAGCTGCCCCGCGCCGAGTGATGTCCTTGTGTCGGCTCCGATACCCCAGGTGAGTCTATCGGAGCCGACGTCGGCTCCAGCCATGTCGGTTCCGTCCTCTGGTTTTGGTACTCAGGTTTCCTCAGTCGGACCCGAGGGGGATACCTCGGGACTCCTGTTTGTTACGAGTCTCCCTCTCGGTGCATCAGCTCGGGGAATCTCGACTTTGGTCGTGGTATCGGAGATGGATCGGTCCTCTGATTCGGGGAGACCTGCCTTCGAGGCCATGAGGAGCGCACTGGCCAGATCATCAGTCACATCACCTGGATCGGTCACTCCGTCCCCATACACCCCGGATAGAGCCCCTGACACCCCCCTATCCATGGATGGCGGAGCCCGAAGGACTGGGGATACCCCCTTGAGCGGTCCCCTACTTTCTGAGGGCCCCTCAGAGTTGGTGCCTGAGGAGGCCCCCAGAAAGAAGCTGTGCAAGAGGAAGCACATAGACTCCCAGGACGAGTCCCTCACCTCTGATACCGACCTCGAGGAGTCAGAGGGGCCCCCCAAGTCGTCCTCCAATGATGTCTCTTTTGCCGACATCCTGGAGATTTTGAGGCAGAGAGGCGACTGGCCTTCCGAGACCCCCCCCTGAGGAGGAGTCTGTATTCCTGAAGGCCTCTGGAGCTCAACCCTAAGCCTCCTGGGTGTCTCCACCCTTCGACGAACTTCTGGATTTGATTTGTCAAAGGGTATGGGAGAACCCTGATTCCGTGGAACCGGTGCCCAGACGTCCAAATAAGTTCCTTTCTGCTCCCCCGGGGAAAGAGTTCCTGACCAAAGGGGTTTCGGTAGATGCCTTGGTGGTGGCGGCAGCCACTCAGCAGGAAGTTGCAGAGGCTTCTTCTTCCGTCCATCCTCCTAACAAGGAATCCAGGAGTATGGACCGGTACGGGAAGCGTACCCTGTCTTCGGTGACCTTTACCTTGTGGTCGCTGAATTACCTTTGTCATTTCACTTGGCTCCAAACAGTTCTCCTTAAGGAGCTAGGAGATACTCTGACAGGTAACATGCCTGAGGCGGTAACGCAAACTGTTAATGCCCAGTTGTCTACCCTTGGTTCCATTGTCAACTCGTCCATGAGGCTCTTATCTTATTCAGCTGAAGGGGCGAGTAGGGCAGCTAGCTCAGGTGTAGCTCTCAGAAGGCAAGCCTGGATGCGCCTGTGTCATTTCGCGGAGGCCTTTAAGTCTTCTTTCACTGACGCCCCCTTTGATGGGTCGTCTCTTTTCGGGACCAAAGTGAAAGACACCCTCACCAGATGCGAACAGTAGGAAAGGACACTATCTGCCATAGGGGCCCGTTTCTCTCTCCCTTCTAGGCCTTACCCCAAGGCTCAGAGAGGAGGGAAAATGTGGTTCAAGATGTCTCAGAGGCCTTTCCCTACAGCTTAAGGTGAGTCCCCCTCCAGAGGCAGAGGAGGGGGAAATTATTCTGGAAGACGCCGTCCTAGAGGCAGAGGAGGCCCCCACAACTCGGGAGATCGCAATATCTTCCTTCCAGCGTTCCTGAAGCGTTGCCTGACTGTGCTGTTCTGGAGCCAGTTGGGGGCCGAATTTTGTTGCATCCGGAAGCCTGGGAAAGCATCACCCAGGATTGTTGGGTGTGTCGAGTAGTTACTGGAGGTTACGCTATTCCCTTTGTATCAACACCCCCACCAGTCAGAAGAATCTCGGACATCCCACCCAGTCAATGGGATCAAGCAGCACTAGAAGTTACAAAGCTGCTACAAAAAGGAGTCATCCAACCAGTCCCCCCAGACCATATTGGATCAGGAACTTACTCAAGACCCTTTTTGGTACCGAAAAGAACAGGTGACCTGAGACCCATTCTGGATCTCAGTCAACTGAATCACTACGTTCTGAAGTCCAAGTTCCGAATGCTCACGCTTCAGTCCATTTTTCCATTGCTAGAAAAAGGAGTATGGATGTGCTCCATCGATCTCAAGGATGCCTACTACCACAACAAGACTGACAAGGCATCCAGGAGGCACTTACGGTTCCGGCTGGGAGCCAGTCACTTCCAGTTTCGTGCCCTGCCCTTTGGTCTCACCACAGCCCCCAGGGTGTTCACCAAGTGTTTGGCAGTGGTGACAGCTCACCTGAGACGTCAGGGATTCCAGGTGTTTCCGTATCTGGATGACTGGCTTCTCACCGCCCCCACCAGGCATCTGCTCGTTCAAGCCAGGGAAACTACTGTAGCACTGTGCCAACAATTAGGAATTACTTTAAACTGGGAAAAGTCTGCTTTGCTGCCCTCACAGCGTGTTGTTTTTATAGGCGCAGAGCTAGACTCTATTCAGATGCGAGCCTTTCTGCCACAAGAGAGAATAAGAATGCTGCAGTCTCAGATCCACGCACTGTTGCCCCTCAAAAGAGTTCAAGCCAGGTTAGTTCTCCAGCTTTTGGGCTCCATGGCCGCCCCCATCATGCTGGTGCCTCTGGCCAGGTTACATATGCGGATTCTGCATTGACTCCTTTCTGCCCAATGGTCATTTCAGAAACTTCCTCTTTCCCACTTGATACTTCTCACGGAACGGTGCAAACAGGACCTCCGCTGGTGGCTAAGTTCCGCCAATCTGGACAAAGGGAGGAGCTTGATTCCTATGTCTCCAGTGGCCATGGTGACCACGAACGCCTCCCAGATGGGGTGGGGGGGCATTATCTTGGCAGGACGGTCCAAGGCACGTGGCAAGATCATGAGGTACATCTGCACATCAATGTTCTGGAGATGAGAGTGGTGTTTCTAGCGTCGTGAGCACTCCCAAGACTCTCTGCCTCTGGGAACGATTGCGGTTCACTCGGACAACATGTCCGTAGTGTGGTACCTGAACAAGCAAGGGGGAACCAACTCTTATCCCCTCTGCAGAGAGGCCATGCGAGTGGGTCATTGGGCAGTATCTTCCCAACGGTTCTTAGTGGCAACGCACATTCCGGGAAAGTCCAATGCGATAGCGGACAGGCTGAGCAGAGCTATTCTGATGCCTTACGAGTGGTCCCTGAACAACCAAGTGGCGGTTCAAATTTTCAACAGGTGGGGTCAGCCTTGCTGCGATCTCTTTGCCAGTCCCCTCAATGCCAAATGCAGCGAGTACTTCACACTGATTCCTCCACAGGGGGAGTCACTGAGGGATGCTCTAGCCCATGATTGGCCTCCCGGTCTGGTCTACGCTTTCCCTCAGTTTCCTCCGTTACCAAGAGTGATTCAGAAAGCCATATCCTTGGGAAGCAGGATGATTCTTATTGCTCCACACTGGCCTCGACAAGTATGGTTCCCTTTTCTTCAGAAGTACGCAATGGACGGTCCTTGGACTCTGGACCCAGTGCCAGACCTTCTGACTCACATGTTAGGCCAGCTCCATCCATCCCTGCGAACCCTCAGGCTGACAGCCTGGCTACTCCACTTCCGTCACTAGTTAGACGGCATTCTTTTTCACCGGAGGTGGTACACATCTTGTCTTCATCTCATAAGTCTTCTACCAGAAAAATGTATTCCAGCATATGGAAGAGATTCTCCATTTGGGCTCAAGCCCAAGGTTTGGACCCCTTCACAGCCCCAATTCCATCGGTTTTAGATTTTTTAGCCATGCTTTTCCGTCAGGGCTCTGTGCCCGCTACCATTTAAGTGCAATTGGCTGCAATCGCCAATTTCCATACATCTTACGAGCCCTCTCTTATGGGCCATAAACTCTGCAAGGCCTTCTTGAAAGGCGCTTGGCTACTTCACCCTCCTGTGTCAGAGCCTGTCATGCCATGGGACCTAAACCTTGTGCTACAAGCCATCACTTCATCATCCTTTGAACCAGCTGCCACATGTGAACTGAAATTTTTATCTTGGAAAACGGCGTTTCTAATAGCCATTACATCAGCCAGAAGAGTATCAGAACTTCTATCTCTGTCCATTAAACCTCCGTATTTGACCTTTCATAATGACAGAGTTTCACTGAGACTTAACCCATCCTTCCTTCCAAAGGTGTCATCCACTGTTAATCTCCGTCAATCCGTTCTTTCCAAATTTTTCCAATAAAGCAGAGTTCAGGTTCCATCAGTTGGATGTGCACAGGCAATTGAGGTTCTATTTACACAGGACTAAACAGGTTAGGAAGTCTGATCAACTGTTTGTGTCCTTTTCAGAGAACAGAGCAGGTTGTCCTGTTTCCAAGTGCACAGTTTCTAAATGGATTAAAGATTGTATTTCCTTCATCTACTCGGCGGCAGGCAGAAGTTTACCTTTTCCTGTCAGAGCTCACTCTACCTGGGCAATGTCTACATTGATAGCTTTCCATTCCAGGCTTTCACTGGATGATTGTGCTGCGGCCACCTGGGCCTCTCCTCACACCTTTATCACTCATTACAAACTGGACGTGGCTTCTAGGGGCCGGGCTTCCTTTGGTTCCACGGTTCTCAGGAGTATCTTTCTATGAGCCTCCCAGGATAGTGGTGCTGGGGACACTGTCCCATGAGTAAAGAATGGAGGCGAGATAGGACCACATAACATCAGTTAGTTATGTACTCACCATAACAATCGATGTATGTGGTCCATCTCGCCTACATTCGTACGTACCCTCCCACCTGCCCCCTTCCTAGAGGATTTGGAGGAATATTGGCTCTGTGAACCCTTCAAGGTCAGTTGCTTTTTCTTTCTTTGGCTGGAATTCCTTCCAGTGTTGGTCATGTATGGGTTATGATTAGTATGGTTGCAAACAAGATCTGGGGCTAGGGCGAGGTGCATCTTGGGACACCGGGTTAGCTCAGCCAATTAGAGACTTCGTGCTAGAGAAATAGTCGGCAGAGTCGGAGCCGTAGGCGAGATGGACCACATAAATCGATCGTTATGGTGAGTACATAACTAACTGTTCTTCGTGTTTCACTGTTGCAGTCATTACATTTGGGTAATCTGCTGGTCTGAGTCTCAGTCGGCCTGATTAACAAAGTCTTGGGTCCTGCGTCGGTTGCTGTCCCTTCTTCCATGACGTCAGGTCGTCAGGGGTATAAAACATGCAGCCGATGCCATTACATCAGTCTTTCTTGCCACGCAGTGCCCGAAGCAGAAGCTGTTTGCAAGTGCCGGTCGGCCGACTCCTGAAATTTTCGTTTTCAAGTTTCAGAACCGAATTCTTCAACTAAAAAGCTAAGTACCCCATTGGGGAAACTTTTTCTTGCTCCTTACCGATGTCAGTAAAAGTTAATAACTGCATTACTTCTGGGAAGCAAATACCTGATAAGGATTTTCATTTGTACTGTATTCCTTGCCTAGGCCCTGATCACAACATGCCTTGCTGTCGGTTTGTGCTAAATTTAACCAACGCACTATTAAACGTCTGTATATTTTTGCTTCTAAATATTTTGGCTCACGCTTTAATTATCCAGAAATGTCGTCAATTAGCAATCCGACTACCGGAATACCTAAAAAACGCAAAGAAAAAGACAGAGACAGGCCATCGAGGTCCAAAAGTGACGACAACGCTTCTCCTAAGCCAGTCACCAGTTCGCCAGTACTCAGTGAGGTGCTTTCGCAGCCCCTGATACCCACTACTTCTGATTCGCAGGCCTCTACTGAGACCCATTTGGAGTCCGGTATGCCGCAAGATGCTGCAGTTATGGAACCCACGGATGTCTCTACCTTATATGAGTCCGGAGCCGCTGTGCAGGCACCAGCTTCTGAGGGTGTTTTCCGGCCTACAGATTTGTATATTAGACCAACGCCATCTTCAAAACTAAGGCCAAAATCTAAATCTATGTCTAAAAAACCGACGCCTGGGCCACATGTGCAGGCCCCTATGCCTAAAAAACAAATGATCAAAATGGCTGAAAATTTAATTACTCTGATCAGGGGTAGCCAACCCCCCACACACACACACACACACACACACACACACACACACTTCTAAAAGGCCTAGGCAAGACATTGATTATGAATCTTCAGAACAGGATTCTATTTCTTCTGACTCTTCTAATGAACAGGATTTCCCTATACCTACTTAAGGGGACTCTGATGCAGCAGAAGATTCCATTCCTTCTGCTTCTCCCCCTGAGGATTTTTCTTTTGGGGAAACTTTACATACTTTACAGGAACATTTCCACTGGGAAAGTCAGGATTTTTCTGAATCTCAAAAGAGACTTAGGGATTTTCTTCTTCTTCCTCAACATAGGCCTTTGGCTATACCTCCTGTCCTAGACATTGTTGATGATGTCTTTACAGAATCTAGTATGGCTCCTGATTCCCTGCCTCCGGCTTCTTGTAAGCCTGACAAATACTACAGGGTTCCTGACTCCCACAAATTCCTTTTCAAAAATCCTGTTGCAGATCCTGAAACTATTTCTCAAGGTCCCAAGGGCGTTAAGGCCTCTACTGCTAAAAATCCTACCCCTTCTGATAGAGATTCCAAGGCACTGATGAAAATGATGTTAATGTCTGACTGTGTGGAAAGTAAAGATTTACAGGATTTATTGCATTCAGCTGAACAAGTTGGAAAACATACTTTGCAATGTTGTTTTGATTCTTTGGAGGCCTCTTGCAGGGTTGCTGTAACTGGCTCTGTGCTAAGAAGGCATGCTTGGCTCAAAGAGCAAACTCTGCCTTATGTTAAAGCAAAATTGTTGGATGCTCCTTTACAACAGGACCGTCTCTTTGGTATTAAGGCTGAAGAAGTTTTAAAAAAGATGGAAGATAAAGGTAAATCTATGCAAACTGTGAAAGATTTCTTACAAGTGCAACCTCCAAGATTTAGTAGGCACTGGCCTACTAAGAACTGGTCCTTTCCAGTTCCTTCCAGAGCCACTCAAGTCAAACCCAGACATTCAAAAGGCTCCAGGTTTCAGTTACAAAGGACTTTTAAAACAAAAAAAAATGGGGTGCCTCCTCCTCCAAATCTGGAAACAACAAAATGCATCTCCCTATGGTAAGCAGTCTCAATGACTTCCCTCTACACTTACCAAGCACTTACCATTCAGCCACCCCTTTGGAGGGAAAACTTGCACTTCATGTAAGAAACTGGCAACTTATAACCCATGACAAATGGGTTTTAAATATAGTATCCCAGGGATACAGATTTCATTTCCACCCGTTACCAATCCCAAACAGATGGCCAGACCTGCCCCCAAATCAGTGGGCAGAGGCCCAGAAACAAGTACCGTCTCTCATGAACATGGGAGCTATTCAACCAGTCCCAGAAGAGGAAAAAGGGACAAGGTTTCTATTCAAGACTTTTCTTGGTACCCGGAAAAGACAAATCATGGCGTCCAATTCTGGACTTATCTACTCTAAACACATTTCTGGACATCCCAAAATTCAAGATGCTGACTCTTCAACAGTTACTTTCTGTGCTAGGCAAAGATGCGTGGTTGGTAACTCTAGACTTAAAGAAGCTTACCTGCATATCCCAATCAGGGAATCTTGCAGATCATTACATTCTTCAAAGCAGGCTATTTGCATTACCAGTTCTCTGCACTGCCCTTTGGCTTATCTACTGCACCCAGGGTCTTCACAAAGTGCTTGTCTCCAGTAATTGCATTTTGCAGGCAAAGAAATATTCAGATATATCCATACCTGGACGATTGCTTAATTCAGGCAGAAAACAGAGGCATTCTTCAAAAATATCTGGCGTTTGTAAAAAAAAAAAGGTTCTAACTTGTCTAGGGTACACCATAAACGAAAAGAAATCACAATTGGTACCCTTTCAAAAAATTACATTCCTGGGTGCAAGCTTGAATACAACTGCCCAGATGGCTTACCTTATGCCAGAAAAGCAAATTCATTTGGTGACTTACTTCAAACAGGTGGCCACAAAAACCCTGATATCTGCAAGACAAATTCTGCAAGCCTTGGGGTTCATGGCCTCCTGCATTCTTCTAATTCCATATGCAAGACTGCATATGAGGAAACTTCAGTGGTACTTAAAAAGTTTATGGAGTCAACATTGTCACAGCCTGGAAACAATGATTCCTATCATACCTTGCCTGCAACTAGAGTTCCTATGGTGGGCAGAGGCCTGCCACCAAAACAAGGGACTGCCATTCACTCCACCCCCTACCACCCAAACCCTAACTACAGATGCATCAGACTATGCTTGGGGGTTCATCTGGCAGGGAAGTGCATTCAGGGCAAATGGAGCCCAAATCAAATGCACCTTCATATCAATCAAAAAGAGATGCTAGTTGTACAGAATGCACTGACGGCCTTCAAGGACTACCTTCATCCAGGACAATTAATGATAAAGACCGACAACACCACAGTTATGTGGTACATAAACAAGCGGGGGGGGGGGGGTACACACTCCTACCCCTTTTGCAGACTAGCTGTGGCATTGTGGAACACGGCCTTGACCTGTCAGATTCAACTACAAGCTCAATTCCTGCCAGGAAAGCTCCAAACTTTGAATCTTTCAGCGTGGCTAATCACCTAAATTCACCCTTGACATCCCTCAGCAAACCTGTGATGGATGTCATTTTGGAGGCAAGAAGGCCTAGTACTAGAAAATCTTATGCTGTCAAATGGAAAAGATTCTGTGCCTGGAATCAGTCACAAGGGATAAGCACAACAGTACCCAATATTCCTCAGATTTTACAGTATTTAACTGAGATGCTTCACAAGGGCCTGTCCTTTTCTTCCATAAAAATTCATGCCTCAGCCATTTCAGCTCATTACAACACAGAACCACCCCTCTTCTCTCATCCTCTGCTAAGGCAGTATCTCAGAGGGGCCAAAAACTTAAGACCACCCAGGAGAGCTCCAACCCCTGCCTGGGACCTCAGTTTTGTATTGGAAAAACTCACTTTCCCTCCTTTCGAACCAGCTGCTACTGCCAACTTAAAATTTCTCTCCTGGAAAACAGCTTTCCTTTTAGCAGTCACTTCAGCCAGAAGGATTTCCGAATTGCAGGCTGTTATGGCAGTGGAGCCTTTCATTATTTTTCATGCGGACAGGGTGTCTCAGGACCACTCCATCCTTCATGCCTAAGGTGGTATCCAGTGTGGCTCTTAATCAGACCATTCATTTGCCAACTTTCTTTCCCAATCTACAGGACACAAGGGGGAATGGATTCTGCATTCATTGGATGTACACAGACAACTTAGGTTTTACTTAAACAGGACAAAATCTCAGAGAAAATCTGAACAACTACTGGTGGCATTTGCTACAGGGGCAGAGAGAAAGGCTATTTCAAAGCAGACTATTTCCAAATGGATAAGCCATTGCATTCATTTCTGCTATACGCACCATGGAAAAACTATCCCCAAGGGGATCAGATCTCATTCCACCAGGGTTGCATCTACGCCTACAGCGTCTACCAGAGACATTCTAGAAGCTGCTACCTGGAGCTCAGTTCATACGTTCACCAAACATTACCATTCTTCTCTAAATCCAGAGCTGGTTTTGCCTCTGCTGTCCTGCAGGGCCTTGTAGCTGGTCCTAATGCTGTATAAATCCATCCTCCCAATCATAGCTTTGGGAATCTACCCAAATGTAGGTTCATAGGTTCATACTAGGCTATCTGCCCAAGGGCATTTATAAGCCTAGCCCATAGTTATGTGGCTTTCGCCACCCCTTTAGTTTGAATAAATCTATGCCTATTATTTTGCTGTGCCTCTGTCAAGCAGTGACACTGAAGTAATCCCTGGGGTATATCTGCGATCTCCCATCCATTGGTCAAGATTCCTCTTGAACAAGGCCAGCGAGGTGCTCTGCCTCACATGTACCGGGATTTTGTTCCACAGCATAGGGAGTCTCTGGGTGATGAATCTGTCCCTCCAGCACGTTCTATTAATAACCGTGTCAAGGTTTAAGTCTCCCGCCCTTGTGGTTCTGAGGGATCTAGATTTTTTTGAGGTGAAGCATATTCATCAAATCTGGGTTTGACATGGCCTTATATGTCAGGCACAGGTCACCTCTGAGCAAGCGGTATGAGACTGAATAGAGCTGGAGTTCTTTCAGTCGGGCAGCATAAGACATATTTTTGAGACCCTGTATCCTTTTGGTGAGGAACTTTTGGGGCCTTTCCAGCTGCTGCAGGTGTCGGGTCAGATACATTCCGAATGGGGCATTGTACTCAATCATAGGTCTAATGAGTGATGAGTACAGGTGGACGATGACCTCCCTTGATCTAGATGTGAATCCCTTCATGATCAGGTGGGCAATGTAGAAGGTTTTCCTAACTACTTTAGCAACATGAGTGTCAAACGAAAGGCTACTGTCAACCTGGGTCCCCAGATCCCTGATGACTTCTTCTGTGCTCAGTGGATTGCCACCTATATGGTAGCTAGGGGTAACCTTGTTTTTCCCGAAGGGTATGACTATGCATTTCTTGGCGTTTAACTTTAGGCCATGGCTCTGGCACCAGTTATCCGTTTCTGTGAGGCCCTTCTGAAGGATATCTGTGTCAGATGTGTTTTCGACTATGGCCCAGTTTGCAGTCATCTGCAAACTTTGTCAGCCATAACCCTCCTGTGTTTGCTTGTACTTCAGAAAAGTAGATGCCGAACAAGAGTGGACCCAGGACTGAGCCCTATGGGACACCACTTGTGACAGGCTTTGAGTCTGACATGGCTCCAGCAACTCTGACCCTGTGGGTTCTGTCACTTAGCCAGTTTGCAACCCATCTTGTGATGTATGGGTTTACATTCAAGCTGATGAGTTTTTCGATGATACCTGAGTGGGGTATTGTGTCAAGGCCTTTGCCAGGTCGAGGTAGGCTGTATGGACTGCCTTTCCCTCATCAATGGCCTTGGTGACTGTCTCAAAAAGTCAACCAAGTTTAAAAGGCATGATCTGCCTTTGACAAAGCCAAACTGGGTTGGATCCAAAGTCTGCAAGTTCCTATGTCTTTATTTATGAGTTCCATTATGATCCTCTCCATGGCTTTGCAGATAAGGCTTGTCAAGCTAATGGGATGGTAATTTCCAGGGTCGGTGGAGGCACCGCCTTGTGAAGTGGGACCACAGTCGCGTCGCCACTCCTTGGTACGTATCCTGAGGTGAGGCTAAGATTAAACAGCTGTCCTAACTGCGGGTTTAATTCCTCATTGAGTTCGTGGAGCACACAGCCGGGATACCATCCGTCCCATGGATGCTGTGTTTTTGCCTTGGAGAGCAGTTCTCACCTGGGCGTTGGAGATGTTTGGGGGCTACAATCCTCTGGTATAGATATCTCTCCTTTTGGGGAGAAGTTTGCACTGAACCTGTCAGCCAGTATGTTGGCAATGTGTGTAGGTTCAGTAATCTTCACATCATTTTGAACTAATTCTGAGCATATCTGGGAGTTTCCTCCTAGGTTTCTAACATAGCTAAAGAAGGCCTTATGATTGTCTTTTCAGTCCTTGGCGATTTTTCTCTCAAAATTTGCCTTGGATGATTTTATGAGAGCTCTTAGTTTTTTACTTATAATGAACAAAGGTGTCTTACCTTTCAAGGATTTTGCTCTATCTTGTAGTAGCTTCCTCCTTTTGTTGTAGAGCTTGTTTATGGCTGGGGTCCACCAGACTGGACGCTTGCCTTTGGTACAAAGAGTCTTAGTTTTGTTTGGGATTGCCTGATCCATGCAGTCCTGTAGGTGCTGGTAGAAGGCATTTGTAAGTGATTCAGCGGTTTGAGTAATGTTTACCACTGGCTCAGGTGCCTTAAAGGAGACCACACTAGTTTTTAGAAGTGTGAAGTCGGCTTTTGAGAAGTTTTTCACTGTGGTCTTTTATATTTCAGGTGGGGGCGGGATGAGGACCTCCAGCGAGATTAGTTTATGATCTGATCTCACCAGTGAGGGGTATACTTCCGGTGTTGAACATTGTGATCCCATGTTCGTGATGATGAGATCAAGTATGTTTTCTCCTCTTGTGGGATGGTGACTAGTTGTTCCATGGCATTTGAGTTTATGAACTCCAGGAACCTTTGAGCTAGAGTGTTTGGGCTTGAGTAGTGTTCCCAGTCTATATTAGGGTAGTTGAAGTCACCTAGTATGATGGTGTTTGGAGATACATTTATCCCCTCCAATGTTTTCAGGAAGGCCATGTGAGGTTCCTGAGTTTGAGAGGGTGGCCTGTAACATGCTACAAATTACAGAGCAGTCTTGCCTATGGTTAATTGCACCTGGATGGTCTCCGATTCATCGTGCGTTGCCAACAACCTTGAGGTGTGGGTGTCCTTTATGAATATGGACACCCCCCTCCTTTCTTGGTGTTGTCCGGATTTTGGGGCCGGAACGCATGATATGAGGTGAAACCTGATAGTGCTGGGGTGCTCTCAGGAGCCTTGAACCAGGTTTCTGTCACAGCACAGACATCGATGTTCTCCATACTGAGAAGGGCCTCGAGTGCGTGCATCTTGAGATTGAGACTTCTGGCATTGAGCAGCATTACCCTTAGTTTTTTTCCTTTTTGTGTTCTAGGGTGGTAGGTTTAGAATTTGAGCCTTGCCTATAAAAAGGCACTACGGGGGTGGAAGAGCCTTTGCCAATATCCGGAAGCCTAGGGGTGACAGGTGCAAGCCGTCCCTTGCGGCAGCGTGGCTTGTCCAGCATGTCATCCCAGGCAGACAGACATTGATCCCTTTGAATGACACCAGAATTTAAGCCAATTATTAAAGCTGATCATCTTATCACTGTATTGTGGCATCATTCTAGGTGAAGTTAGGATACTGCTCAAGGTCAGGGTCATACCTGCCTGGGCTACATAATCAGAGAGCTCCTCAATGTCTCTTTTCATGTAGTCCAAGGAGTGCGCCTCAGGTCGTTGACACCAGCGTGGACAATGACTGAGTCGTACTTGTACCTGCTGTTGAGAGACCTGAGTGCTTGCGTCATGTGGCGGATTCTAGCGCCTGACAGGCAGCTTACTGTGACCTTCTCCTTACTCAGTCTGGTGAGCGGGACGTCAGTGTGTCTGACTATGGAGTCACCTATGACAAGTATGTTTGGTGTTGTATTTGGCCTTAAGGGCAGTGACTGCTTTGCACACTGATTTTGCTGTTTGTGTTGTTTGTGTGGTGTATTGAGTTTGCAGTTGCTTGGGTGTCTGCTTTGGAGGCCTCTGCTGTTTAGGTAAATTTTTACTCAGAGCCTCCGAGTATGTCTTAGTGTGTTTATGTGTTTGATTCAGTGGTGTGGTTGAGTTATGTGAGACTGGTATTGTGGTGTGTGTAGTTGCCTTCTCCTCCTGCCTGGTCTTGCCAGTCCTGAGTTGAGAGAGCTCAGCCTCCAGTCTGGCTAAATAGCTGCATCTCTCACAAGTGTTAGTGTTACGTGGGAGGAGGAGAGGGTTGTCCTTGTACATGAGGCAATTGTAACATTGTCTCAGAATTCCCAGATTCACCAACTGGGCAGGAGAGGACGCCAGCATCTGACCCTTCGACATGCTAGAAAGAATTATGAGTTGGTATGAGACAGAAAAGTAGTGGGCTTAGCAGGAAGTGGGCAATCCTGGGAGGTTTTGCTAGTGAGAGATTTGTATAATATAGGAGTGCTTGACCTGCAAAGAGAATGCTTATAAGACAAGGGATATGCTTATAAGACAAGTGCTGAGCTTTTTGAGAAGAAAAAGCTATTTGGAACAAGTGCTGCACTTTTTAGTGAAGGTGTAAACTGTTTGGGTTCCTAACAGAGCAGTTCTAAGGGAAAAATTGAAGAACAGACTTTCTGGAGCCAGAAAGAGTTTAACCTTGTTTAACCAGCGCTGCCCGATGCTGCTCTAGTGGCACCTCCGCGCTAAAGCACGTTAAAGCGTGCTTGATAGCAGGGGCTGGAAAGAAGCAGGAATAGACCCAAAACGGACAATAAAACTACAGTTTCAAGTCAGTAACCACCTCTACGGGGGGCAGGGAAAGCTGCTCAATGTTATTCACTGCCACTGATCAACAGAGAGACCCTCCTTCAGCCCAAGCAAAAATGGCCTCACAGAAACTTTCAAACAGTTCAGGAACAGCAAGCCTGTAACTGAACTTTTTTAACTCTCAGAAAAGTGGGAAAAAAGCAAGATTTTTTTTGTTTTTATTTTTTACAGAGATAGCAGAGGTTCACAAGTAATATCAAGTTATAACAGTGCAGTAAATGACCCCACACAAGAGTGCTAGGTCAGGGACAGAAAATATGCAAGTTTTAAGAAAAAAACGATTTAAAATTAAGTGCAAACAGGAAATTCAGCAAACAGCTTTTGGTTGTGCTCTAAATACAGCTACTAATACAGAAATCAAGTTTAACAAGCCAGAAAATGCTCAAGCTAGGCAGCTATGCAGAAAAACTTAGCAAATAAACAGAGAAAAAATACTTAAAATCTCAAAAGTGGCTCCCTTCTTCTCTCAGCGTTTTTTCCTCTTGGAGGGTGCTTCACCAACAGCCAACAAGCCTGAAAAGACGCTTGTAATGACTGCAACAGTAAAACACAAAGAACATAGTACAGTTGTGTACACTTACCATAAATGTAGATGTTCGAGTGTATTCACTGTTGCAGTACTGGTTACCCTCCCTCCAACCCCCCTGTTTTTTCTCTTACTATACCTCTTCTTTCCTTTACTATGCTTAAAAGCCTTTTTGGAGTATTTGCTTTTGTTTGGAGGTGTATTTTTGTGTTTTTAATTACTTAAATATTGGCTCCCCATTTAGGGGGCACCTGACATCTGGGGCAAGAAAAACTGATGTAATGGTGTCGGCTGCATGTCTTATACCCCTGATGACCTAACGTCATGGAAGAAGGGACAGCAACCGACGCAGGACCAAAGACTTTGTTAATCAGGCCGACTGAGGGCAACCTGCCAGCAGATTACCCAAATGTAATGACTGCAACAATGAATACACTCCAACATCTACATTTATGGTAAGTGTACACAACTGTACTTTTTATCTTAAAACTTAAATTTCCTATAAGAAGGTTTGTTATATCTTTCAGTCTCTCAGTCTCCACTGTTTGCTGGTCAGGCACTCTACTTCTGCAAGCTATGGATCAAGCTTCAGGTTCTTTTGGCTGTTCCTCTCTATCTGCAAAAAGAAGCAAGTTTCATGGCAGTCTTCAGTAATCAAGCTAGTTTTATCACTGCCTCAGTCACACATGAGAAACTGAGGTCTGTTCAGGTACCTCAGACCTCTCATCATATTCTCTCAATCTGCTACCATTACTTCTCAGGAAGTTGCCAAGGATCGAGAGTTAGCTATGTCCTCAGCATCTGTTAGATTGTCCTTGTTTGGCAAGTGAGAACTACTTTTGTCTTTTTCAGGGGAGAATAGAGCTGGTAGTACTTAACAGCAAAGCTGACTGTTAGTGTCTGATTCCTGGGGAAGAGCCCCATATACTTGAGTCGGTCTTTTCCAGTTCTCAAAAATGAGGGAGAAAAGATTTTGCATGCAGTGGATGTTCACAGCCATCTCAAATACTACCTTGAGAAAGCTAAGACCTTCAGGTAGTTTGGATCAATTTATTTCCATTGAAGGTAAGAAAAAGGAACAATCTTTATCAAAGCAATTTACAAGTACTTGTTTCATGCCATTGTTTTTGATGCACATCACAACAGGCTACTTCCAGACAAGGTCACTGTCCATTCTGCCAGGACTGTGACTTTTTGGAAATGGATGGAGTCTGGAAGTATTGAGGCACAACTTATTTATCTGTGCATACTTTTACAAAGTACTGCAAATTTAGTTCCTTTTCCAGGTCCTGAGCAGGTTTTGCTAGGACTGTTCACTGGACTCTGACAGTTCTCCTTCCTTCCTAAGCTCCAGTAATCTACAGACATTGTTTGGTCTACTGCAACAGTGGTCTAATGATGAATATAGTACAGTTGTGTAAATAAACTTACTGTAACAGTAGGTGTTTGAATATATCATGTTTGCAAAAAGGGCACCTACTTTCCTAACCTTTTTTGTCATTTTTTTTTGCCAGGGTGTGGATATTTATTTATCCATTTGTCTTAGTACTTGGATAATAGTCAGGGCTTTAGCCTCCCTTAAAAAAGGCAAACAAAACTGTGCAAATTTGTTGCCCTAACCAGTGAATTGTCATCCTACTCTTGATGACTTGATCTTACTTCTAGGAGTGGTGATGCCTAAAAAACTGCAACTATAAGCATGCAGAAAAAATACAACATAATTTTTCCACAATGGGGCACTTATTTTACCTATTCTGGAAGCAAGGTGAAAAAGAGAGTCTAACAATGCACTGACAGATGCGTATCAATGTGCTCACAAACTGCAGCAAGAAAAAGTACAATTGTGAAAGTAAATTTACCATAGTAGCAGATGTTCCAGTAGATCACTTTTGCAGTTATAAGCTATATGGGTTATACATGGCCAATGGCATGAAGCCCGGCAAGTATTCAAAGCTTTATGGCAGCTTGAGCATACCTTGATTGCTGAAGGGCTTGAGGACAGCGCTATCCCCCATCTCCACCTACCTCTCGTCCCAGGCCCCCACTAATTTAAATACTGCTGTTTGGTTTTGCCCTATGTATTTCTGCGCTCCATTTTAGAAAATGTGTTCATTTAACTATTGACTTCCTGGCGTGTATCCACATAATAGCTTTGTGTTTTTAGCCATAATTAATATTAGAGATGATAGGGTTTGATTTTTATTTACAAATAACCTCCCCCTTCTTAAAAACTTAACAGGTTCACTAGTCTTTATTACATATATTGTACACTGTTGTGCTTACTTAAACAATTCTGAATTAAACAAATCAAGCTCCAGAATTTTTCAGAAATATGTTCCCAGATCCCTTTGTGCCCCCCTCCAGTTGCACCCAACGGGTATTACTGTCTTCAGGAAACATATTTTTCCGTTTATTTGGTATTTTAAAATATCAGTTGAGCCAATTATACACAAAGATTCTACATTTTCTTGATTTAGTTGCATGTCTAGGGACCAGACAAATATGGCATACTTCCCACTTCAGTTTGATTGCCTGTTCTTTCCAAACCTCTCAGTTCTCTCAGAAACTCCTTTTCTCTTGTCCTGGTACATTTTGTTTCCCCTGCTTTTTAATGCTTCTCATGGACTTTATATATTCAGTCAGGTAATGACTAAAATAAGTAATTGGCCTTTCATCTCTTTGATTTTTTATTTATTTATTTTTTGGGGGGGTAGTTATGCCTATAAATGTAGAAACGTAATTCTGTCAACTGTTCGAAGATTATATTTCCACCTTATCTCTTAAGAGATCATATTGCCACTAGTCATTAATTGCTTCTTGTACCTTAACTGTTATTCCTTCTAGACTGTATTGCTGCAGTGTTATTATATCTTATTTCACTTTGCATAATTTCCTGTCTGCAGAGTCTTCTTGTGGCAGTGTTCTCCTAAAATTCTCATTGCTAACACTGCTGTTCTAACCAGGTGCATTATATTGGGCTTTTCCTTACCCCTGCAAGTGCAGAATGTAAATTTGTTATTGTGGAAGTCCAGTCTACCTCAGTGTCATCTACTTCCAGTATGCCCTTTATTCCTCACATTGAATTCGATAACCCTTTAACTGGGTGGCCTGTAATAATCTTGCAGCTCAGGAACTGTCATTATTATGTATTCTAGTGGCTCTGGAATGCTTATTTTCCTAACTAAATTCTTGTATTTTCTTTTTAAAATTACAGAATATTTTGCCATGGCCAAAAAAGCTTGGCCTAATTATACAGCCATTGGAAACAAAAATGCATTGATGGCTTAGAGATCCATAGCCTTCCATACCAAATTATCTAAAGAAGTTTACTTAATTTGCTTTTCTACCTGTTTCACCAGCATCTGATCCCCGAGCTCCAAGGTCCTCCCCTTACCCACAACACCCCTCCATCTCTTTCCTACCATCAATTCGAGTTTGCTGCACCATCAACCTAAGCCTGACTCAATTAGGCTTTACCACAACAGGTTATATACAAACCTACCCAGTAAGAACAGGAGAGCCGCAAAGGCGCTTTCTCCCAACTACCAGAGTAATAAACCATAAGGTCAGGGAGAAGGAGGGAGGGATGGTTGAAAACAAATGAAGTACAACTACTCAGATGGAACGTTATGGTGAGTACATAACTTCTTTATCTGAAGTAGTTTACTTCATTTGCTCTTCAACCTGTGGGACAGAGCCCCCAGCTACTAAACACCTGGGTGGCCCTCATGGAAGGATATTTTGGAGCACCACAGAGCCAAAGGATGTTCTCCCTCTAGATGTCATGTCCAGCTTATAGTGAGAAATGAAGGTAAGAGACGAGGACCAAGTAGCTGCAGAACAAATATCATCCAGAGACACCTTGGACCAAAAAGCTGCCGAAGTAGCCATGGATCTAGTAGAATGTGCTTTTACTTGGCCCGGGGGTGACATACCCTTGGTCTTTCTGTATACCTGAAGGATACAATGAGACATCCATTGAGCCAAAAATACCTTGGTGATTAGTTTGCCAAAGAAAGGTTTAGAGTAAAACACAAATAACTGGTCAGACTTGCGAAAGGTCTTAGTTCTGTGTAAGTAAAATCTTAGTTGTCTATGTACGTATAACAAATGCAATTTATATTTGCCCCTATTCTGAAAATTTGGAAAGAACACTGGTAAATTAATTGTCTAGTTGATATTAGTCTCAGAAGCCACCTTGGGAAGAAAGGATGGAGTGGTACGAAGTGACACCCTTCCTTATGGAAAACCATATATGGAGCTTTGATAGACAACGCTTGAAGTTCTGAAACCCTCCTAGCCGAAGTGATAGCTACTAGGAAGGTCGTTTTCCAGGATAAAAATTTTAGGTCCACTGATGCAGCCAGCTCAAAGGGTGGAGCAACCAGAGCCTGTAAAAGCAAAGTCATGTCCCAAGGAGGGGTAGGATCCTTCACCGGAGGTCTTAAAAGGAAGGTTTATAGGTAGGTACTAGGCTATCTGCCCAAGGGCATTTATAAGCCTAGCCAGAGTGTGTCACCTTTCGCCACCCCATTGATTAATTAACTGAGCCTCTGTCAAGAAGAGACAATAAAGTGATCCCAGGGGTGTATTTTCTGTTACCCATCCACTCGTCAAGGTTTCTCTTAATGAGTGTTAGTGAGGGGCTCTGCCTAATGTAGTTAGGAATTTTGTTCCAAAGCATGGGGAGTTTCTCTGACAGGAATCTATCCCTCCAGCATGTTCTATTTATTGTTGTGGTGAGGTTTAGCTCACTAGAGCGAGTGGTTTGCAGTGACTTGGATTTCTTTAGGTGG